>NW_026930406.1:0-41548 GCF_032062105.1 Saccostrea cuccullata | reverse complement strand
TAGAAACTTCGACCAAGCTTACTGCACATCCATTGACCAGTGGATCTCTGTGAGTGAAGTAATATCCAAATTGGGCCAAGGTGAGAGAAGATATGCTCCGGACAAGGATTTTTCATATAATTCTGCTATGACCTTGATCTTTAACCTAGAAACCTGGTTCAAGGTCACTGCACACCGGTTACCCAAAGGCACTCTGTGGGTGAAGTATGAGCCAGATTGGGCCAAGGAGAGAGAAGATATGCTCCAGACAAGGATACTACATATAAGTCTGCTATGACCTTGACCTTTAACCTAGAAACCTGTTTCAAGGTCACTGTATACTGGTTGCTCAAAGGCACTCTGTGGGTGAAGTATGACCCAGATTGGGCCAAGGAGAGAGAAGATATGCTCCGGACAAGGATTTTTCATATAATTCTGCTATGACCTTGATCTTTAACCTAGAAACCTTGATCAAGGTCACTGCACACCGGCTACCCAAAGGCACTCTGTGGGTGAAGTATGAGCCAGATTGGGCCAAGGAGAGAGAAGATATGCTCCGGACAAGGATTTTTCATATAATTCAGCTATGACCTTGACCTTTGACCTAGAAACTTGGTTCAAGGTCACTGCACACCAGTTACCCAAAGGCACTCTGTGGGTGAAGTATCAGCCAGATTGAGCCAAGGAGAGAGAAGTTATGCTCCGGACAAGGATTTTTTTTTATATAATTCTGCTTTGACCTTGACCTTTGACCTAGAAACCTGCTTCAAGATCGCTGCACACCGGTTACCCAAAGGCACTCTGTGGGTGAAGTATGAGCCAGATTAGGCCAAGGAGAGAGAAAATATGCTCCTGACAAGGATTTCTCATATAATTCTGCTATGACCTTGATCTTTAAACTAAAAACCTGGTTCAAGATCACTGCACAACGGCTACCCAAAGGCACTCTGTGGATGAAGTTTGAGCCAGATTGGGCCAAGGAGAGAGAAGATATGCCCCGGACAAGAGATCTCGGACGGACGGACGGACAGCCGGACGGACGGACAGACTGATCACTATAGGGGGCCCGCCAAGCGGGGCCCAAATTAATACTGTGAAAAATTGAGTAATGTATTCAAAATATTACTCAATTTTAGTCAGATCACACTCATGTTTACAAATTGCAATAATAGCCGGATCTGCGTCTCAAGTACAGAGAAACTGCATGTCAAACTAGTCTATGATGTCATCTCTGTCAGTATAGCGAGATCAAGTTGGCTTTGATTTTACATTTAAATAGAGCTATAATGACAAGATAAGTTAAACAGCAATTCATGTTTTCCATAATTATGAGAAATCACAGTGTAAGAAAAAGAAAATTATTATTTATTCGGCGAGATTCATTTGTACGGTTTCACCATGATGTCATAATCATTTGCCTGAAAATCTGCATAGACTAATATACCTTTGCATTTTCTGCTAGTGACCTTGAACTTGTGAGAATCATCTAGGGTAATGGTCAGTTTTTCTGATAAAAAAAAATTGTCCGTTGTTGTTGTTGTAATAGTTTTCACAATTTCATCTTCTACTCAAGAACCACTAGACTAATTTCAATGAAACATGCTACTAAACAAAATGATAAATGAATGTGTATTGTCGATGAACAAAACTACAAATGGATGCGTAAACTTAATACCGGTAACTACCTTAAAACATCTGACATTTTATAAGTGTCTTACCTCTGTAAGTCCAAACGGAAAAGATTGATCCTTCTTGGTTATCTTTCTCTTTATCCACAACATCTTCAAACCTCTTAGTCATGTCCAGCACAAGAATAAAGAAGGCCTTTGGTGTTACGTAAATTTGGTGACAAGCATAATATGCTAACTGCCCAGCAAAATCCAGCAAGCTTACAGTTGGGAATTTTTCTTTTTCAGACAAGATTTTTTGGAAAATTTCATCATTCAACATTTCTTGTGCTTCTGAGGAGAGAACACTGGCTATTGTCTCAACTGTATTCTGTTCTTTGCCTTCAGTTGGAGAAATGGACCTCTCAACGTTCTCTTCTTTCTTTTCTTCTCGGCTATATAAAACTACTTCAGAGTTTTTATCAGTACTTCCTTGCTCCAAATTGTTTTCTTGTTCATTTGTATCGGAGATGTCAGTTGCACTGCCCGGGTCTGGTTTCAAATCTGCCGCATTGATCCTGATAAATGTCTTCAATGGTGAGTCATCATCAGCCACTGTAAAAGAAGAAATTGATATATAGTAAAAATTCCTTTGCATTATACTGGTTTTTCTGAATCTTACAGGGATGCGAATGCACAATATAAAATTGACACTTGTCTATTGTGTGTAAGGTATTCAATTTTTACAAATACGTTTTGTCATTTGCCTGGTGCTGCAATTCAGAACACACAGACTTAAGTATACAACGTGGCTTTTGGCCACTTGTCACTGATGACAATAAGACACACTTGCTCTCTGCTCACTTTGATAAAGTATAAAACAAGTGTATCTAATCTTTTGTCATTCATATATCTTTTACTTGCGACTCTAACACCCAATTGCAAAACACGATACATATTATTCATACAAGTACAATTTCTCTAATCATAGAAATAATCATTAGGTCAATCTTTTACAATGCTTTCCAGGGAAGAATCTGACTTTGAGCATGTTTTGCTCATTTTAACCCAAACTCTTATTTTCATTTTGTTTCTTAATATATATAAAGATAGTTGCATTTTACATTGTTTAGTTTGTTTGCTTAAAACTCAGGGGCAGAGGAGGAATTTTCAAAGATAGTTGCATTTAACATTGTTTAGTTTGTTTGCTTAAAGCTCAGGGGCAGAGGAGGAATTCTCAAAGGTTTTATGAATTTTTGCTAATTAATCAATTAATTGCAAGTTCAGGAGTCTCATCATAACTACTGGTATATGTATGTATTATGTTTGTTTAAATTATACAAATACCAAGGAGCAGTGGAAAAAAATATTTCAATAGCATTTAATTTTTATTCAGAAAATAATATATATATTATTCTTCTTAAGAATACCAAAGCCATAATTGATTATATTTATATGGAAGCATTCTCAGGTAGTGTAGATTCAAGTTTGTTCAAATCATGACCCCCCTGGGGTAGGGCAGGGCAAAAATGGCAGACCAAAGTTTTACATAGAAATATATTCTTAAGAAGAATATTTTTGAAGAATTATCCTGTATATGAGGGTTTATCCAAAAGTAATGTCACTGTGTTCATATCTTTAATATTTGGTGTCGTATTATCAAATATTATTTACCAACAGCTGCATAAAAATAAATCTAATCAAAATTACAAAATTTCATTCAATAATGTTTCAAAGAATTATTTTATAGATGTTTAAAACATTAAACAAGTTGGGTGTCGCCGCGTCACAACATAATGTCACATTTTAAATTGTATAATGTTAGAATGGAAAAAAGCAAACACATTAAAAAACATCTCAACTGTGGTATAATCGCCCAATATTTTAAAAGACAATATTTACAATATTTTCTAGTCGTTAATCAAAAATTTAATGACGTCAATGCTAATTTGGGTCCATGACATTGTTTTTTAATCTGATATATTTAAAAACTTAAGTAAAATTCGAAATGGAATAAAACGCCGAAATGAGCTGTAATGTTTTTTTCTTTTAATATCGGGAAATCGCCAGTAGGGACAATTACGAAAAATCAGACTCACAGAGGAAAGAATTTAATAAGGGACTTGTTGTAAATGGTTTCAGCGATGGTCATGCCGGTCATGGATTGATCTGCAGAGGACAGGAAGACTTAAAGATAGGAGGTCGGTTGGAAACGTTCAATGGTGTCTGACTTTGTCAACAACAGAACGAAATGAGAAACTTTAAGTTTGTCTTATCTTAATGCTCAAAGACTTTTTTTTTATAGAGGACTAAATTTTGAAATAGAACGAGTTTACAATTGGTGCCAATAACTCTTATAGAAAGTGAAATGTGAAATTGTGTTTGTGAATCTCAAATATTTTTAATGGAACGAAAGGGAAGCGTTAAATTGAACATGTATGGAGCCGCGTATCCGTCATACGACGTTATTTAGGTGCGGCCACTTCCCTAATCTCACAAGGTTTATAATTCGATATTTTGAAAAGTATAAAGCATTTTTATTTGAATTTTTCAGAACTGATTTGAAATAAATATAGCTTCCAACATGTATAAGTGTGTTATATTACGTCAACTAGAAGCAATTTTGTGGAAGTTGTGACATTACTTTTGGATCAACCCTCGTATTTCTATGTAAAACTTTGGTTGACAATTTTGGCCCCACCCTACCCTCGGGGGTCATGATTCGAACAAAATCGAATCTAAACTACCTGAGGATGCTCACATATATGTATGATTAATTATGGCTAATATGTCATTTTTGAGAAGAAGATTTTTAAAGAATATTCCTACATATTACTATGTAAAACACTACCTGAGAATGCTTCCATATATTAAATATGATCAATTATGGCTTTGCTATTCTTGAGAAGAAGATTTTTCCTATATATTTCTATTTAAAACTTTGGTCGGCCATTTTGGCCCTGCCCTACCCCCGGGGGTCATAATTGGAACAAATTGAATCTACACTGCCTTCGGCTGAGGTGAGCTAAAAAGCTGTTACTTGAATGTAGTGATTCTACAATTTCTTTTTCTTCTTCCCTTACAGAAATTTCTGATAATTTAAAGTGACTTATAAGTGATTTATTCTTTTACTTATAAGTTGTTTATTCTGGACCTACACTTCACTGATACATTTAACTTATAAGTGACTAATATGTTACTCATTAGGATTTTATATGCAAATGAGCTGCTTGACCTATAAGTGACTTATAAACCAGCATTAGCCACTTATGCTTTATGCAAGTATAGTCACTTATAAGTGAATATAAGTGACTTATAAGTCAAGCATTAACCCTTTAATACTTTATCAAGTATTAGTCAACTATAATTCACTTATAAGTGAAGTACAACACTACCTGTAAGATCTAGCTTAGAACAGAACTTCCAACTATGCAGGGGTTGCATGATATGTTCAAAGCTATTTTGTACATAAACACTTGTATCTGCACTTTAAATAAAATAATCAAGTAAAAAAGTAAAAATTTTATGGAAAAAATCACTTTCATATGACATTTCTTTGATGATGCAAACTTAACATATTAATTCAGTTTACAAACAAAAATGTTGAACAAAAAGCAACAAGATTTAATGACCTTGAGGCTTCTGTATTTTCAAAATCAATATGAAATCTGAAAGTATCAAAGTAGTTTGTTTATTTATTTCCTAGGAGCAATTGATATAAAAATTTCAGGCAAAGGAAGTTAAAGTGGAGAGATGATGTAAATAGATACCTACTTGTTGTACCTGATGTGAAGGCATACTCAAAATAAATTTATTTAATACCCAGGAGCTAAAATCTCCAACATCCTTTTTCACATATAATGCCCTAACACAAACCTGGTTTCAAATTCTTGTGCTTGATGTCTGATCTCTACATAGAGACAAATTTGGTTGAAATTGCTTTCTGATTGTTCAAATGCTACCTTGAATACCCATAATGCTCCTTGAGAGAAGTCTAGTATAGGGTAAAAATTGTAAATAGAACCTACTTGTTGTACCTGATGTGAAGGCATACTCAAAATAAATCTAAAACCTCCAACATCCTTTCACAGACACAAACTTGGTTTCAAATTCTTCACTCTACAGAGACAAACTTTCTGATTGGCTACCTTGATACTTCACTAGTATAGGGTAAAAATTTTCATACCATACTGATCTTCACTTATAAGTGAGGTATAGGTGAAATATTCACTGATATGTAGCTCATCTTTACTTATAAGTGAAGTATTAACGAAATCCGTTCCTCACTTATACTTACTTTGACTTATAGTAAACTTATAAGTAAATTTCAAAATTTATAAGTGACTTATAAGTTGCTAATAAGTGGATTATAAGAGGCCAAAGGGCCTTGAATCGCTCTTCTGATAAATTGTACAATCTATCACTTCTATTTGAAGCCTCTTACTCTAAGTATCCTAAGATGCATGAACTGACAAAGTTTAATGATTCTTTGCCAGTTAGGACTGAAGATATTTCAGTATAGTTATAAAATACCATAAGTAGAACATGGTGACCTACTTTTTGATTTGAAACTTTCTGAGGACTCAAGATGCATTAATTGACAAAGATTGATGGTTCTAAGCCAATAAGTACCTTTAATAATAAAGTAGGTCACTGTGATCTTCTTATGGTTGACATTCTCCGAGGACCAAAGATGCATCAACTATCAGAGTTTGATGATTCTACGCCAATAAGTACCAGAGATACTTTAATAAAGTAATAAAATATCAAAAATAGGTCACCATGACTTACTTTTTAGTCGACATTTTCCAAGGACCCAAGATGCATCAACTGACAATGTTTGATGATTCTAAGTCAATAACTATCTGAGATAATTAAAAGTAGATCACTGTGACCTTGTTTTTGGTCGACATTCTCCGAAAACCCAAGATGCATCAACTGACATTGTTTGATAATTCTTGGCCAAAAACTACCTATTAAGATATAACCATAAAATGTCAAAACTAGGTCACAGTGACCTACTTTTTGGTCGACATTCTTCGAAAAACCAAGTTGCATCAAATGACAAAGTTTTGATAATTCTAAGCCAAAAAGTACCTATTAAGATACTTGATATATAGCCATAAAATGTCAAAAGTAGGTCACCATGACCTCCTTTTTGGTCAATATTTTCAGAGGGCCCAAGATGCATCTTTTTGGTCGACATTCAAAAACTGACAATGTTTCAAAAAGTGATTCCATAAAATTCAAAACTAGCACAGTGATAACATGTTCCGAAAACCCAAGTTGCATCAACTGACAAAGTTTGAATCAATAAAAAGTAACTGAGATACTGAAATATAGCCATAAAATGTGGTCACCTACTTTTTGGTTGACATTCTCCTAAAATCCAAGTCGGATCAACTGACAAAGTTTTATGATTATAAGCCAAAAAGTACCTGAGAATACCTAAATATAGCCATAAAATTTCAAAAGTAGGTCACAATGACCTACTTTTTGAACTGACAAGGTTTGACAATTCTAGGCCAATAAATACCCAGGATAAGTAAATATAGCCATAAAATTCAAAACTAGGTCACAGTGACCTACTTTTTAGTTGATATTTTCCGTAAACCCAAGTTGCATCAACTGACAAAGTTTGATGATTCTAAGCCAAAAAGTAACTAAGATACTGAAATATAGCCATAAAATGTCAAAACTAGGTCACAGTGACCTACTTTTTGGTCGACATTCTCCTAAAATCCAAGTCGGATCAACTGACAAAGTTTTATGATTATAAGCCAAAAGGTACCTGAGAATACTTAAATATAGCCATAAAATGTCAAAAGTAGGTCACAATGACCTACTTTTTGATTGACAATATCCAAAAACCCAAGATGCCTTAACTGACAACATTTGACAATTCTAGGCCAATAAGTACCCAGGATAAGTAAATATAGCCATAAAATTCAAAACTAGGTCACAGTGACCTCCTTTTTGGTTGACATGTTCCAAAAACCCAAGTTGCATCAACTGACAGAGTTTGATGATTCTAAGCCAAAAAGTACCTAAGATACTGAAATATAGCCATAAAATGTCAAAACTAGGTCACAGTGACCTATTTTTTGGTCGACATTCTCCGAAAACCCAAGATGTATCAACTGACAAAGTTTTGATGATTATAAGCCAAAATATACCTAAGATACTGAAATATAGCCATAAAATGTCAAAAGTAGGTCACCGTGACCTTCTTTTTGGTCAACATTTTCCGACACCCATGATGCATCAACTGACAAAGTTTGATGATCATACGTCTGAAAGTATTCAAAATATGAAACAATTTCAAAACAAATGCCTGCAAATTTCAAAAAGTAGGTCACAGTGACCTACTTTTTCATAAAAATGTTTTAAGGCCCCAAGATGCATCAGCTTACAAGATTTGGTGAAGCTAAACCTCTCAGTATCTGAAATAATTGGATTTAATGTTTTTAAAAAGATAAGTCATAAAATTCAAAAAGTAGGTCACGGTGAACTACTTTTAAGTTGGCCTTGTAAGGACCCAAGATGCATCAACTGACAAAGTTTGATGATCATAGGCCTTAAAGTGTCCAAAATATGCCTCCAAATCAATTTGAAAACAAAAGCCCGTAAAATTTAACAAGAGGCCCAGGGGCCACATGGCTCACCTGAGCAAATCGGCCAGGAAAAAGCACAAATCAGAAAGGGGGGTGTTGAATTTAATACTACTTGGGAATGCTTTCATATTAATACAGCATACGATTTTGCTGTTCTTGATAAAAAGATAAAAAAAACATTTTCTTCCTATTTATAACTTCATAAAAATTTGAATATGATTCCCCATTGTTTCCCTCCCTACCCCAAAGGGCCATGATTTGAATAAATTTAAATCAGGATTTGAACAAACTTAATTCTACACTACCCGTAAATGCTTCCATATAAATACTAGTATCACTAATCATGGCTTTGCTATTCTTGAGAAGAAGATTTTTTAAAATATATTTAATGTAAAACTTGGATTAAAGATTTTCCCTTTATACTCCTATGTAGAACTTTGGTGGGCCATTGTGGCCCCACCCTACCCCCGGGGATAATGATTTGTACAAACTTGAATCTACACTATCTGAGGATGCTTCCACATGAGTTTCATCTTTCCTGGCCCAGTGGTTCTTCAGAAGAAGATTTTTTTAAAGATTTTCCCTATATACTTATGTAAAACTTTGGTCATCATTATCTCCCCTTACCCCCGGGGGTCATGATTTGAAGAAACTTGAATTTACACTATCTGAGGATGCTTCCACATGAGTTTCATCTTTCCTGGCCAAGTGGTTCTTCAGAAGAAGATTTTTAAAGATTTTCCCTATATACTCCTATGTAAAACTTTGGTCGGTCATTGTGGCCCCCCCCCCTACCCCTGGGGCTCATGATTTGAACCAACTTGAATCTACACTATCTGAGGATGTTTCCACATGAGTTTTATCTTTCCTGGCCCAGTGGTTCTTCAGAAAAAGATTTTTTAAATTTTCCCTATGTATACCTATGTTAAACTTTGATACCCCGTTGTGGCCCCACACTACCCCGGGGGTCATGATTTGAAGAAACTTGAATCTACACTACCTGATGATGATTCCACATGAGTTTCATCTTTCCTAGCCAAGTGGTTCTTCAGAAAAAGATTTCTATTTTCCCTATATACTCCTATGTAAAACTTTGGTCGGTCATTGTGCCCCCCCCTACCCCTGGGGAAGATTTTTAAAGATTTTTCCTAATATATATTCCTATGTAAAACTTGGGTCGGCCTTTTTGGCCCCACCCTTGCCCCGGGGGTCATGATTTGAACCAACTTGAATCTACACTATCTGAGGATGCTTCCACATGAGTTTCATCTTTCCTGGCCCAGTGGTTCTTCAGAAGAAGATTTTTAAAGATTTTCCCTATATACTCCTATGTAAAACTTTGGTCGGCCATGGTGGCCCCACCCTACCCCCGGGTTTCATGATTTGAACAAATTTGAATCTACACTACCTGAGGATGATTCCTCAGGAGTTTCATCTTTCCTTGACCAGTGGTTCTTCAGAAGAAGATTTTTTAAGATTTTCCTTATATCCTCCTATGTAAAAATTTGGTCGGCCATGATGGACCCACCCTTCCCCAGGGGGTCATGATTTGAAGAAACTTGAATTTACACTACCTAAGGATGCTTCCACATGAGTTTCGTCTTTCCTGGCCCAGTAGTTCTTGAGAGGAAGATTTTTTAAAAATGCCATTGATTTTTCACCTATTCATCATTATCTCCCCTTGGAAGAGGGCGTGGCCCTTCATTTGAACAAATTTTAATTCCCTTTACCTAAGGATACTTTGTGGCAAGTGTGGTTGAAATTGGCCCAGTGGTTCTTGAGAAGAAGATGAAAATGTGAAAAGTTTACAACGCCAACGACGACAGACGACGGACAAATTTTGATCAGAAAAGCTCACTTGAGCGTTCGGCTCAGGTGAGCTAAAAAGTAGGTCACCGTGACCTTCTTTTGTGTTAACATGATGTGAAGTCCTAAGATGCATCAACTTACAAGATTTGATGATCCTACATGTAGTCTTTATAGTAAGCAAAATCTCAACGTTTTTATTAAGTGTAAATTTTCGTTAACTTTGAAGTGACCTTGAGACCATGCCCTTTGCCCCAGGGTCATGCATTGAACACGCAAGTGAGTTAAGGCTTAATATAGGCTTTTCTATGCAAATGAGCTAATAAAAAAATGCATAAATTGTTTTTATATGTACAAAGAATGTTCAAATTGATTTTCTTATATATACGTTGTACTGATATTATTATTGCAAGTCCACATTATGACGTCATATTATGACGTCATAGTTCTTTCCCATTGAAAATAATGAAACACATCAACAAAGTAACCTCGGCGCAAGGGCATATTCTATTTAATTTAGAGTAAATTATGTATAATACTAATGAGAATATTGTTAAAAGTAATGAAATTGCTGCACAAATCCTATGCTCTTCTTCAAACGATAATTTTTTTAATAAACTTACACTGGACTGTGCATTTTTACCCTGTTTCAACTTAGAACATTGCGAATAGTAAATTAACTAGTGGAATGTCAACATTTGTGCAGCAATATCTTAAACACTTGGAATATTCTGCTTCTTTCTATACCTTGTTTCTGTACTACAAAGAAATGTATGACATTGCGCCGATGTGATTTCGTTGATGTTTCTTATAAACCTGTGTAGTATTTCGATGACGTTAACCATGACGTCATAATGAGTACTTGAATCGCATATCATGGGATCAAGAATGTATTAGAAAAACAAGTCTTAGCATTTTCTTTGTAGTATGTATTGCAATTGCGGGTTTTAACTAGATATTTTACACAGAAATTTCATATATAAACTCACTTGCGCAATTTTTAATCGGCAATATATCCTGAACCTTGTTTGCAAGTTTGGTGAAAATCTGCCTGGTGGTTCTGGAGAAGAAGATTTTTTAGCAACCAGTACTTTTAGTTCCATTTTCCTGATTATCTCCCCTTGTTTTAGGGTCCCAACCCTAGTTTTAGTATAAATGGTAGTCCTTGGGCCAATGATACCCTGTAACAAATTTGACAACGATTGGCCAAGGGGTTCTTGAGTTATGGCCAATATCTTAAAAAGTTAACGCACACCTCACACTGCACGACGCACAAATGGCCATAGCATTAGCTCTTTGAGCCTTTGGAATTTGAATCTACACTACCTGGGGATGCTTCCATATAAATATGAGCAATTATGGCTTTGCTGTTCTTGAGAAGAAGATTTTTAAAGAATTTTCCTATATATTTCTATATAAAACTTATGTCGGCCATTGTGGCCCCGCCCTACCCCTTGGGGTCATGATTTTAACAAACTTGAATCTATACTACCTGAGGATGCTTCCATATAAATATGAGCAATTATGGCTCTGCTGTTCTTGAGAAGAAGATTTTTAAAGAATTTTCCTATATATTTCTATATAAAACTTATGTCGGCCATTGTGGCCCCGCCCTACCCCTTGGGGTCATGATTTTAACAAACTTGAATCTATACTACCTGAGGATGCTTCCATATAAATATGAGCAATAATGGCTTTGCTATTCTTGAGATAAAGATTTTTAAAGAATTTTCCTATATATTTCTATGTAAAACTTTGGTCGGCCATTGTGGCCCCGCCCTACCCCTGGGGGTCACGATTGGAACAAACTTGAATCTACACTACCTGGGGATGCTTCCATATAAATATGAGCAATTCTGGCTCTGTTGTTCTTAAGAAGAAGATTTTTAAAGAATTTTCCTATTTATTTCTATATGAAACTATGGTCGGCCATTGTGGCCCCGCCCTACCCCCGGGGGTCACGATTTGAACAAACTTGAATCTACACTTCCTGGGGATGCTTCCATATAAATATGAGCAATTCTGGCTTTGCTTTTCTTAAGAAGAAGATTTTTAAAGATTTTTCTTATATATTTTTATATAAAACTTAGATCGGCCATTGTAGCCCCGCCCTACCCCCAAGGGTCACGATTTGAACAAACTTGAATCTACACTACCTGGGGATGCTTCCATATAAATATGACCAATTAAGGCTTTGCTACTCTTGAGAAGAAAATTTTTAAAGAATTTTCCTATTTATTTCTATATAAAACTATGGTCGGCCATTGTGGCCCCTCCCTACTCCCGGGGACATGATTTTAACAAACTTGAAATCTACACTACCTGGGGATGCTTCCATATAAATACATGTATGAGCAATTAAGGTTCTCCTGTTCTTGAGAAGAAGATTTTTAAAGAATTGTCCTATATATTTCTATGTAAAACGTTGATCCGCCATTGTGGCCCCGCCCTACCCCCGGGGGTCAAGATTTGAACAAACTTGAATCTACACTACCTGGGGATGCTTCCATATAAATATGAGCAATTCTGGCTTTGCTGTTTTTAAGACAAAGATCTTTTAAGAATTTTTATATATATTTCTATGTAAGATTTGGTCGGCCATTGCGGCCCCGCCCTACCCCCCGGGGTCATGATTTTAACAAATTTGAATCTACACTACCTGGGGATGCTTCCATATAAATATGAGCAATTATGGCTTTGCTGTTCTTGAGAAGAAGATTTTTAAAGAATTTTCTTATATATTTCTATATAAAACTAATGTCGGCCATTGTGGCCCCGCCCTACCTCTTGGGATCATGATTTGAACAAACTTGAATCTACACTACCTGGGGATGCTTCCATATAAATATGAGCAATGATGGCTCTGCTGTCTTAAGAAGAAGATTTTTAATGAATTTTCCCATTTATTTCTATGTAAAACTTTGGTCGGCCATTGTGGCCCCGCCCTACTCCCGGGGGTCATGATTTTAACAAAATTGAATATAAACTACCTGGGGATGCTTCCATATAAATATGAGCAATTCTGGCTTTGCTTTTCTTAAGAAGAAGATTTTTAAAGATTTTTCTTATATATTTCTATATAAAACTTAGATCGGCCATTGTGGCCCCGCCCTACCCCCAAGGGTCACGATTTGAACAAACTTGAATCTACACTACCTGGGGATGCTTCCATATAAATTTGAGCAATTAAGGCTTTGCTACTCTTGAGAAGAAGATTTTTAAAGAATTTTCCTATTTATTTCTATATAAAACTATGGTCGGCCATTGTGGCCCCTCCCTACTCCCGGGGACATGATTTTAACAAACTTGAAATCTACACTACCTGGGGATGCTTCCATATAAATACATGTATGAGCAATTAAGGTTCTCCTGTTCTTGAGAAGAAGATTTTTAAAGAATTTTCCTTGAGAAGAAGATTTTTAAATAATTTTCTTATATATTTCAATATAAAACTAATGTCTGTCATTGTGGCCCCGCCCTACCTCTTGGGATCATGATTTGAACAAACTTGAATCTACACTACCTGAAGATGCTTCCATATAAATATGAGCAAATATGGCTCTGCTGTTCTTGAGAAGAAGATTTTTAAAGAATTTTCCTATATATTTTTACATAAAACTAATGTCGGCCATTGTGGCCCCGCCCTACCCCTTGGGGTCATGATTTTAACAAACTTGAATCTACACTACCTGAGGATGCTTCCATATAAATATGAGCAATAATGGCTTTGCTATTCTTGAGATGAAGATTTTTAAAGAATTTTCCTATATATTTCTATGTAAAACTTTGGTCGGCCATTGTGGCCCCGCCCTACCCCCGGGGGTCAAGATTTGAACAAACTTGAATCTTCACTACCTGGGGATTCTTCCATATAAATATGAGCAATGATGGCTCTGCTGTCTTAAGAAGAAGATTTTTAATGAATTTTCCCATTTATTTCTATATGAAACTATGGTCGGCCATTGTGGCCCCGCCCTACTCCCGGGGGTCATGATTCGTACAAACTTGAATCTACACTACCTGGGGATGCTTCCATATAAATATGAGCAATTCTGGCTTTGCTTTTCTTAAGAAGAAGATTTTTAAAGATTTTTCTTATATATTTCTAAATAAAACTTAGATCGGCCATTGTGGCCCCGCCCTAACCCCCCCCCCCCCCCCCCCGGGGTCATGATTTTAACAAACTTGAATCTACACTACCTGGGGATGCTTCCATATAAATATGAGCAATTATGGCTCTGCTGTTCTTGAGAAGAAGATTTTTAAAGAATTTTCCTATATATTTCTATACAAGAGGCCCATGGGCCACATCGCTCACCTGAGCACTGTGGCTAGGAAAAAACAGAATTGGTTTATAATTGAAAAGCTTAAATCCCAAAGTAGACAAAACACCAATCATGGCTTTGCAATTCTTGAAAAGAAGATTTTTAAAGAATTTTCCTATACATTTCTATTTTAAAAATTGGGTCAGCCATTTTGGCCCCGCCCTACCTTCCGGGGTCATGATTTGAACAAACTTGAATCTACACTACCTGAGGATGCTTCCATATAAATATGATCAATTATGGCTTTGCTATTCTTCAGAAGAAGATATTTAAAGAATTTTCCTACACATTTCTATGTAAAAATTTGGTCGGCCATTTTGGCCCCGCCCTACCCCTGGGGGTCATGATTTGAACAAATTTGAATCTACACTACCTGAGGATACTTCCATATAATTATTATCAATTATGGCTTTGCTATTCTTCAGAAGAAGATATTAAAAGAATTTTCCTATACATTTCAATGTAAAACTGGGGTCGGCCATTTTGGTCCCGCCGTACCTCTTGGGGTCATGATTTGAACAAACTTGAATCAACACTACCTGAGGATGCTTCCATATAAATATGATCAATTATGGCTTTGCTATTCTTCAGAAGAAGATTTTTAAAGAATTTTCCTATACATTTCTATGTAAAACTTGGGTCAGCCATTTTGGCCCCGCCCTACCCCTGGGGGTCATGATTTGAACAAACTTGAATCTACACTACCTGAGGATGTTTCCCCTTAAGTTTCAACTTTCCTGGCACAGTGGTTCTTAAGAAGAAGATTTTAAAAAGATACCACGAAATTTTCACTAATTCTCAATTATCTCCCTTTGAATAAGGGCGTGGCCCTTTATTGAACAAACTTGAATCCCCTTCACCCAAGGACGCTTTGTGGCAAGTTTGGTCGAAATTGGCCCAGCGGTTCTTGAGTCAAAAATGTTAAAAGTTTACGGACAGACAGACGGACGCCGGACAAAATGTGATCAGAAAAGCTCACTTGAGCCTTCGACTCAGGTGAGCTAAAAAGCAAAACAAAGTTAAAAACAAAAATTTAGTGATCAAACATACCAAGAGGCTCAGGGGCCACAGCGCTCACCTGAGCACATCAAGTAAGAAAAAGTACATGCTATGATTTGGACAAACTAGAATCTACACTACCTGAGGAGAATTCTACATAAATATTACTAATCATGGCTTTGAAGTACTTGAAAAAAAGATTTTTAAAGAATTTTCTTATATATTCCTATGAAAATTTTTCGTCGGCCATTTTGGCCCCACCCTACCCCAGGGGTCATGATTTGAACAAACTTTAATCAAACAAGAGGCCCAGGGGCCACAGCGCTCACCTGAGCACATCGGGCTTGAATTTACTCCCCCCCCCCCTCCCCTCCAGGCATTCATCATTTGAACAAACTAGAATCTACACTACCTGAGGATGATTCCATATAAATATCACTAATCATAGCTTTGAAGTACTTGAAAAGAAGATCTTAAAACGTTTCCCTATATATCCCTATGTAAAACTTGGATTGGCCATTTTGGCTCCACCCTAGCCCCGGGGGTCATGATTTGAACAAATTTGAATCTACACTACCTGAGGATGATTCAACAGGAGTTTCATCTTTCCTGGCCCAGTGGTTCTGGAGAAGAAGATTTTTGAAGATATTTCCTATATATTCCTATGTAAAACTTGGGTGGCCATTTTGGCTGCACCCTTGCCCCGGGGGTCATGATTTGAACAAACTTGAATCTATACTACCTGAGAATGATTCCACAAGAGTTTCATCTTTCCTGGCCCAGTGGTTCTGGAGAAGAAGATTTTTAAAGATTTTTCCTAATATATATTCCTATGTAAAACTTGGGTCGGCCTTTTTGGCCCCACCCTTGCCCCGGGGGTCATGATTTGAACAAATCTGAATCTACACTACCTTAGGATGATTTCACGTAAGTTTCATCTTTCCTGGCCCAGTGGTTCTGGAGAAGAAGATTTTTAAAGATTTTATTTATGTATTCCTATGTAAAACTAGGATCGGCCATTTTGGCTCCACCCTTGCCCCGGCGGTCATGATTTGAACAAACTTGAATCTACACTACATGAGGATGATTCCACATGAGTTTCATTTTTCCTGGCCCAGTGGTTCTGGAGAAGAAGATTTTTAAAGATTTTTCCTATATATTCCTTTGTAAAACTTGGGTCGGCCATTTTGGCCCCACCCTTGCCCCGGGGGTCATGATTTGAACAATTCTGAATCTACACTACCTGGAGATGATTTCACATAAGTTTCCTCTTTCCCGGCCCAGTGGTTCTGGAGAATAAGATTTTTAAAGATTTTTCCTATATATTCCTATGTAAAACTTGGGTCGGCCATTTTGGCCCCACCCTTGCCCCGGGGGTCATGATTTGAACAAACTTGAATCTACACTACCTGAGGATGATTCCACATGAGTTTCATTTTTCCTGGCCCAGTGGTTCTGGAGAAGAAGATTTGTAAAGATTTTTCCTATATATTCCAATGTAAAACTAGGGTCGGACATTTTGGCTCCACCCTTGCCCCGGGGGTCATGATTTGAACAAACTTAAATCTACACTACCTGAGGATGATTCCTCATAAGTTTCATCTTTCCTGGCCCAGTGGTTCTGGAGAAGAAGATTTTTCCTATATATTCCTATGTAAAACTTGGGTCGGCCATTTTGGCCCCACCCTTGCCCCGGGGGTCATGATTTGAACAAACTTGAATCTACACTACCTGAGAATGATTTCACATACGTTTCATCTTTCCTGGCCCAGTGGTTCTGGAGAAGAAGATTTTTAATGATTGTATTTATATATTCCTATGTAAAACTAGGATCGGCCATTTTGGCTCCATCCTTGCCCCGGGGGTCATGATTTGAACAAACTTGAATCTACACTACCTGAGGATGATTCCACACGAGTTTCATTTTTGCTGGCCCAGTGGTTCTGGAGAAGATTTTTAAAGATTTTTCCTATATATTCCTATGTAAAAATTGGGTCGGCCATTTTGGCCCCAACCTAGCCCCGGAGGTCATGATTTGAACAAACTTGAATCTACACTACCTAAGGATGATTCCACATAAGTTTCATCTTTGCTGGCCCAGCGGTTCTGGAGAAGAAGATTTTTTTAAAATGCCATTAATTTTTAACAAATTCATGATTATCTCCCCTTGGAAAAGAGCGTGGCCCTTCATTTGAACAAACTTAAATCCCCTTCACCCAAGGATACTTTGTACCAAGTTTGGTTGAAATTGGCCCAGTGGTTCTTGAGAAGAAGATAAACATAGGTAATCAGAGATCACAGAGCTCACCTCAACAAATGTTGTCTTTAAGTAAGGCAAATTAAGTCACACAATTAACCAACAAAAAGTGTACATCCAAAAATGCAAAATTTATGCAATTTTGATACCTTGGAATAGACCTATATAAAAACTTAAAACTAGTTCTTCATAATGAAAATGTAATTAAAATCCAGCATCTGAAGCAAGATTGAGAGTTTTCAGCCCTTGATGCATCATTTGTGCAACTTTGGTATAGTTTCTTGGTGATAGACCTGCACCCATAACTTTTACAAGGTCTATTATCTGGAAAATGTATGTCGAATTCAGCATCTAAAGCAAGTCCATTAGTGTGCATCCTAAGATGTATCATCCATGCAAGTTTGTTCAACATAGAGCTCAAAGTTACTTGGAAATGAAACCTGTATAAAAAACTAACCTTTTCACTAATCCAGAAAATGTAGGTCAGATTCAGCTTCTGAAGCCAGCCTAGTAGAATGCACCCTTAGATGTACCATCCATGCAAGTTTGATCATTATAGGGCTCAAAGTTACTTGGAAATGAATCCTGCACCATAAATTTTAACCTGTTTACTCGTCCACAAAATGTAGGTCAGATTCAGCATCCGAAGCAAGTCCGGTAGTATGCATCCTAAGATGTACCATCCAGGCAACTTTAGTCATTATAGGGTTCATAGTACCTTGGAAATGAAACCTGCACCAAAAATTTTAACCTGTTCACTCAACCGGAAAATGTAGGTCAGATTCAGCATCCGAAGGAAGTCTTGTAATATGCATCCTAAGATGTACCATCGATGCAAGTTTGGTCATTATATGTCTCATAGTAACTTGGAAATGAAACCTGCACCAAAAACTTTAACCTGTTCACTCAACCGGAAAATGTAGGTCAGATTCAGAATCCGAAGCAAGACTGGTAGTATGCATCCCTAAGATGTACCATCCATGCAAGTTTAGTCACTATATGTCTCATAGAAACTTGGAAATGAAACCTGCACCAAAAACTTTAACCTGTTCACTCAACCAGAAAATGTAGGTCAGATTCAGCATCCGAAGCAAGTCTAGTAGAATGCATCCTAAGATGTACCATCCATGCAAGTTTGGTCATTATAGGGCTCATAGTATCTTTGAAAAGAAACCTGCACCAAAAACTTTAACCTGTTCACTCAACCGGAAAATGTAGGTCAGATTCTGCATCCGAAGCAAGTCTGGTAGTATGCATCCTAAGATGTACCATCCATGTAAGTTTGGTCAACATAGGGCTTATAGTTACTCGGAAATGAGACCTACATCAAAAACTGCACCAAAAATGTTAACTTGCACCAAAAACATTAACCAAGTCATTCCTTTGCTGAAATTGCAGCATCTGAACCTTTGACTGGTACAATGAAACACAATAGAAACATCTTTCATGCATGTCTAATCAATATAGGACAAAGCAGTACTTAAAAAGAAAACTGCTCCAAAACACTTAACCTTAACCCGGGACGCCGAGGGTATCACATAAGCTCCCCCCAACTTCGTTGAGGTGAGCTAAAAATGTGAAAAGTTTACGACAACAACGACAACGACAACAACAACAACGACAAAAACGACGACAGACAACGGACAAATTTTGATCAGAAAGGATCACTTGAGCCTTCGGCTCAGGTGAGCTAAAAAGCGTTTGTATGCATCTGAGTCAAATCACGCGATATCTAACAAGATTTTATGAGAGTGGCTTCAAAAATGGATACCCAAGCGAACCAAAAATACTTTAGACGCAACTTTTGTAGAAAAGCGGTATATTTCTGAATTAAATCGGTAGGCGGGAGATGGAGTGAAAAAGCGGTAGACTCCCGCCTAAATCGGTAGAGTTAACATGTATACAGAAAAGCTCACATGAGCCTTCGGCTCAGGTGAGCTAAAAAAATTAGTAGGCTGAAAATTGTTACGGATCTCTTAAAATCAGGTCTACATACAGGTTTTGATTCTATGAAAAATACGGTTGAGTATTGCAGAAATGTAATAGGATGACATGTAAATGTCTATAGATCATGTAGATGTAAAACCATTCAAGAAATGAGATTTTGACAACAGAAATCCTGTGCATTCTTAATGGCTAAATGTAGAAATTATTTACCTTCTAACTTTCTGTCTTTAACAATGAAAAGATGCTGATGGACTTCCAGTCCCCTGGTGGACTCTGTAACTTCACCGATATTTTGACCTTGCCCTCTTAAGCTTTTCAGTAGAGTTGTTTTTCCAGCCTCAGCACATCCAACAAGTATTCCTCTGGCATGGGAAACAGTTGTCTTCTCCTTTCTCAAGAACGTTTTTAACTCATCCACTTTATCTAAAACATAAAAGAATAATTAGAATTATACTCAGAACACACAGATGATATTTTTTCTTATTTTTTTTCAATTTTGAAAGAAGAACCCACCCTTTATCTTTACTAAACTCTTAATTTATTTCCTTACTATCTAAGAGCAGAGAAGAGATTTTTTTGTAAGAAATAATGTTTTCTGTATTTATATAAACATGTTAAAATGTTTAATCAATAGAGCCCCTCCCCCTATTTCATCAAAAGAACACTGAACTCACTATTTCTATGTATTTCATCAGTTAAAATTCTAAAAGGAGAGTGGAAAATTTTCAATTCGTTTTCGAATTTATGTATTTTTACAATATGACCTTTAGAGAAGTGCCCTTAGACATTAGAGAAGGCCACTCGGAGGATGAAAATTTAAGGGAAAATTTAAAAGTTTCCCTTTATTAGTAACTGCTATATGTCAGAGTCGGTTGAAACTGGTCCTTTAGTTCCAAGGAAGAAGCTTAAAATATAAGATGTTACCCTCTGCTCATGTAAGGGAGAGGTCCACTGGGAATAAGTAACTTTTAACCTTGTTAATTGTATCAGAAAGAACCTTTTAATTTACAACTTATGTTTTGTTTTAAGAAGATCAACTACAAAAACTTATTTTCAAATCCCTATAGCTTACACCCACCCACTCTACACCCATTTTTCATATAGATTTTAATTAGCCTGGTCCCCTGTTTCATCCTACATGATTTTCTACATTAAAATTTAAATACAAAAACAATTCATAACCATATTTTTTCATAATCCCTATATTTTATATGGTTAATGAAAATATTATATGTATACATTTTACTTTTGTTTTTCTAATCCATTAGCATTTTAAACAATATGCACTGTCAATTCATGTCAACAAAACACAGTGTTGTTTATTTAGAGTTATCTCTCTTTGCCCAGTCTACTTATTAAAACTACAGAGACAATTGTTTATATGTTTCAGTAATATCTATACACTTGATTAAGCTCTACACAAGTGAGAAATTTAATTAATTCCAGAGGATGTTTTACAAGTTCATAAACATTTACATGTATTAACATGATTCAAACATTTTTTCTTTCTAGAAATCACTGCTTTGCCAAGCTCATTTAAAACATGTAAAACATGTAAAGGTATTTTAAAACATGTAAAAGTATTCTACCATAAAGTATTAGTTAAACTACAATTTATATCATCCTCATCTTAAAAATATTTTTTGCTATTTATTGTGGCAAATTATAATTCAATGAAAGATGTAATGTAAACAGACTTATCATTTTAAATGTTTTGTTTAATATAACACATACAACAGTGAACGAATGTGACTTGCTAAATAATTAAATGATTGTAGATAATGGTAGATGTAGCATTGTACACAAAATATAGTTACCTAATACCTATACATGTAAACAAAACACACAAAGATACAATAGTGTAACTCACCAGTCAGATCGTCCCCTTCATTAATAAGTCTGTAAATGTTTACTGTGTTGTTGTACAATGATCCAACCCAGATAAACTGTGTATCACGGTCATAACTCAGGCCGTATGGTTTGTATATCCCGTGTTGTTTGGTCTCTATCTGTGTCAGAAAGAGACCGTCCTGGTCAATGATATGTACTGTGTGGGTGTAAGCATCACACATCAGGATGTGTGACAGCGCGTCAGTACAGATTCCACGTGGTATTAGTCGTGATCCTGATGGAGGACCTGTGTAGGAGAACCGATGTCTCCCTCTTCTGTCTGTCACCACTACAGCCTCACGGTAATAGTCAGACACAATAACATCTCCATTGTGGTTCTCTGTGATGTAGACAGGTTCTGTATACAGTCTCTGACCTGTGTTGTCGTGCTGGATGGTCTGTATGTGTTGTCCTGTGTTATTGTAACGGTTTACCTGGCCTGTCATCCCGACCAGCAGGTCTCCAGTGGAGGGGGAGCTGTAGACACAGTATGGAAACCATGGTGATGTGTATGGTATGACTGTGGTCTTTACTTTATCTGTAGACAGTTTGATAATGTTATAGTCACTGTCTATATAAATCACAGCACTATCCCGTGTCACTGAATGTACTCCATAACCATATTGATATAAACCTGTCACACTATCTAGAATGTCACCTGTCATGTTAGTTAAGATGAGATTGCCTTTATTATCACTGATCCAGACCCGGTCTGTTAACACGTGGGTAATGTGTTTAGACTCACTAACCCCAGACACAGTGACAGATTTGTGTAATACTGCTTTATACATCACTGACACCCGACTTTAATTTCCTGTGACTTTATAATCCTGTGTGGATTTCCTTCAGGGGGATCTCTCTGTAAATTACATCACTGTTCTAGAATTTTCTACATCAATAACAGGGAGTTTACAGACATTCTATGATTTTGCCCAATCTGTTCTGAATCAGTAGTTTGAATATATACATGTATTATATAAAGCAAAATAATTATTTAATATAAATTTATTACTACTTATTTTAATACACCTCTCTTTATAAGTTTACTTATTATTAAGATCATGCAAGCTAGCCTTACAAAATATGTCTGCTGGCCCTCTCCTGACTGAAAATAAAAAAACAGGGTAGGCAGATAAGGACCAATTCTTTTCTTTATTCAAAAACACCTGCAAATGTGAAATCAAAAAAGTTTTTATTTGGGCTGTTTTAGTTACTAAATCGTTGAGAGAAGGCAACCAAACAGTTTTTAAAGATGGTGTTGTGTATCAATGTTCTCGTTAAGAAACTGAGAAAACATAAGAATCAAAATACATAATTATACACATATTAAATACCTTTCTATTGGGAACTGAGTCCTTTTGATGCCTCAATAGACAGCAGCCTCCATGTGTTCACAATATTACCTGTGTAAGAAATCAATATTTACAAATTAATCAATGGAATTAAATTATATATTTAGGTATGTATAAAATATAAATTATACATTTTCTGAAATGATTAGCCCTACAGATAGCCATGATCAACAGTTTGTTGTGATATATAAACAAGAGGCCCATGGGCCACACTGCTCGTCTGAGTACATTGTCTAGGAATAAGCAGAAATCCGTTCTTACATGGGCTGGGGAGGGGGTGGGGGGGGCGGACTTGATTTTTTTCACTTTCTGATTATTCTTCCATATCAACATTGTAATGGCTTTGCTGTTCTTGAGAAGAAATAAAAAAAATTCTTATATTTACCTTTTTATCCCCTTTTGGGGTCCTCCTCACCCCAGGGGGTTATGATTTACACAAATATAATCTTCACTCCCTGAGCATCCTTCAATATCAATATGACTATAAACAACACTTTGTTGATCATGAGTAGATTATTTCTTATATTCTCACGTGTAAAAATTTGATACTCAAAAGTGGCCTCACCCTACCCCCAGAAGTCATCATTTGATTGATTGATTGTATACTGTTTAACGTCCCTCTCCAGAATATTTCATTATATGGAGACGTCACCATTGCCGGTGAAGGGCTGCAAATTTAGGCCTATGCTCGGCACTTACGGTCTTTGAGCAGGGAGGGATTTTTATCGTGCCACACCTGCTGTGACACAGGGCCTTGGTTTATACGGTCTCATCCGAAGGACCGCCCCATTTAGTCGCCTTTAACAACAAGCAAGGGGGTACTGAGGACCTATTCTAACCTGGATCCCCAAGGGGGGTCATCATTTGAAGAAATCTGAATCTACACTTCCTGAGGATGTTCTAATATCAATATGAGTAAACATGGATTTGCTTTTTACTTGAGAAGAAGATTGTTAAAGTTGTTGTTTTTGATATGTATGCCTGGCCCTATGTAGGACTTTGATTCCCCACTGTAACCTCACCTTACCCCTGGGAGTCTTAATTTGAATAAACGTGAACTTACACTATCTGAGAAATAAATGCTTCTGTATCAATATGCAATAGAACTAGAAGAGGCTTTATTGTTCTTGAGAAGAATTTGAAAGTTTTTTTCCTATATTATGCCATGTAATCTTTGATCCACTAGTGTGGCCCCAAACTTAACTCCATAAACAATAATTTGAACAAATCTGATTCTACACTACTTGAGGATGCTTCCATATCAATATGGCTGGTTTAGTGATGGGGAATCGGAAAAAAAATCAGAATCAATTTTCGGTAATAATCCACTGGGCATAATCGATTAATAATCAATTACAATCGAATTTTTGAACTATAATGATATTAATATAGAAAAGTTAAAACTAATTCAGATTTCTGTCAGACTTTAACAAAAAAAAAACATTTACATACATAAAATATTCAAAAATGTTCATTGAAATTTCTTTTCAAAAAAAAAAATATTTTGTTTACTCTAAACAATGTAGGACTATTAAAAACAGAATGGGAATTTATTTTTTTTTTGTAAAGTCCATGCAATCGGTATTTTACTGATATTAGTCCCAACTTTCATGTATACATCTATTTCTTTTTTTTTAGTTTTAATTAGTTAAAATTGCAAATTTTAAAAGTAGTTATCCAGAAGAAAGACTTGTATTTCTGATTATAATTACGTTTTAAGATTGACTAAACTAATTATGCTTTCCTTTGTATATAGTAAAACCTTGCAATATCACCGTTTCATGATTTTAGTCTGACCCCATATTTAATCATGGCGGTAAAAGTATCAACATGACACGGAATCCTTTCATGTTTTCAACATTCATCACTATACTTTTATGCTCTTTGCACTTGGATTTGGTAATAAAATTAAAGATGACAATTTTATTTTTTGTTAGCGATGTCGGCGACATTTATTTTATAATCGATTAGTAGCATCGAAGAGCTTCTAACGACCGACAATCGATTGTCGGCGACAATCCTTCCATCACTAGGCTGGTTAATCGTTTCTTTGTTGTTCTTAAGAATAAGATTATGAAACATTTTTTCTTGCATATTCTTATGCCAATTTTTACCCAAATTTTGGCCCAACCCTCTTCTTTGTATTGATCTGAACAAAATTGAATCTACATCACTTAAAGAAGGTTTCTTACGTCAAGTTTATATTTTTATGCCCAGTTGCTCTTGCGAAGAGGATTTTTAAAACATGCTACCAAATTTTCACATTTTTTCTAAATTATCTCCCCTTCACCTGATTTAAAGTGAATCTCATTCACCTAAGAATGCTTTGTAGATAGTTTGGTTGAAATTGGTCCATGGGTTCTAAAGAAATTGAAAATCTGAAAAGCTTAAAGATGGCCAAAGAGACAGCTTAGACCGACAGACTAAAGACAAAATTTGATTAGCATTAAACTTAGGTGAGCAAAATAGGACAGAAAAAAAGCACATACCACACAGATTTCTTGTATCTGGTAAAACAAGGAAAAACTGCATGGTCTCCGTTTATCTTGTTTCTTTTTCTTGACTGAGAAAACAAAGGACAATTGCATATTATTTATTATTCTAAGGAAAGTACATATGTAATCATATAGTAGGTTTTATTTACCAAATTTTATTTAATCGATAAAATATCCTAATTCAAATGAAAGTTTTTACTCATGTCAACAGAACATGTGAATCAACAAAGGATTCTACATCTACATAAATTTACTTTTATTTTTTTATCCTGATTATTGATGAAGATTTGCATGCTGAAGAAACATCAAAACCTGTGAGGTAGCCATATTTTCATCATTGTAACAGCTGCAGAGCACATCCCTTCATATCTGTAAAACAATGCCAGAACATTTTAACCCATATATTCTTTAAAACTTCCATCATTTTCACTATTTTTGTGAGAATGGATAGATATATTTGAATACAAGAGGCCCAAGGGCCTTGAATCGCTCTTCTGATAAATTGTACAACCTATCACTTGTATTTGAAGCCTCTAGCCCTAGGTATCCTGAGACCAAAGTTGCACCACCTGACAAAGTTTGATGATTCTTAGCCAATAAGGACTACTTCTTGGTCTACATTCTTTGAAAACCCAAAATGCATCAACTTACACAGTTTGATTATTCTAAGCCATTAATACCTAAGATACTTAAATATAGCCATAAAATGTTGAAAGTAGGTCACAGTAACCTACTTTTTGGTCTGACATTCTCTCAAAACCCAAGATGCATCAAATGACAAAGTTTGATGATTATAAGCCAATAAGTACCAGAGATACTTAAATATAGCCATAAAATGTTGAAAGTAGGTCACCATGACCTACATTTTAGTCAACATTTTTCAGAGTCCAAAGATGCATCTGCTGACTAAGTTTGATGATTCTAAGCCAATAAATACCTAAGATACTTAAATATAGACATAAAACGTTGAAAGTAGGTCACTGTGACCTAATTTTTGGTCGTCACTCCCCGAAAACCCAAGATGCAGCAACTGACAAAGTTTGGTGATTCTAAGCCATTAAGTATCGTAGATACTTAAATATAGCCATAAAATGTCAAAAGTAGGTCACCGTGACCTAATTTTTCGTCATCACTCTCTGAAAACACGAGATGCATCAACTGACAAAGTTTGATGATTCTAAGCCAATTTGTAAAGAAAATACTTAAATATAGCCATAAATGTCAAAATTAGGTCACCATGACCTAATTTTTGGTCGTCATTCTCCGAAAACCCAAAATGCATCAACTCACAAAATTTTGATGATTCTAAGCCAATAAATACCCAAGAGATACTTAAATATAGCCATAAAATGTTGAAAGTAGGTCACCGTGACCTAATTTTTGGTCGTCACTCTCCAAAAACCCAAGATGCATCAACTCACAAAGTTTAATGATTCTAAGCCAATAAGTACCAGAGATACTTAAATATAGCCATAAAATGTCAAAAGTAGGTCACCATGACCTAATTTTTGGTAGTCATTCTCCGAAAACCAAAGATGCATCAACTGACAAAGTTTGATGATTCTAAGCCAATAAGTACCAGAGATACTTAAATATAGCCATAAAATGTCGAAAGTAGGTCACCATGACCTAATTTTTGGTAGTCATTCTCCGAAAACCAAAGATGCATCAACTCACAAAGTTTGATGATTCTAAGCCAATAAATACCAAAGATACTTAAATATAGCCATAAAATGTTGAAAGTAGGTCACCGTGACCTAATTTTTGGTCGTCACTCTCCGAAAACCCAAGATGCATCAACTCACAAAGTTTGATGAATCTAAGCCAATAAATACTGGAGATACTTAAATATAGCCATAAAATGTCGAAAGTAGGTCACCGTGACCTATATTTGGTCGACATTTTTCAGAGTCCCAAGATGCATCTCCTGACCAAGTTTGATGATTGTAGGTCTGAAGGTACATGTAATCAAAAAATGCCTTTTAAACAATTTGAAAACATATGCCTGCAAAATTCTAAAAGTAGGTCACAGTGACCTACTTTTTCTTAAATATGTTTTAAGGTCCCAAGATGCAGCAACTTATCAAGATTTGATGATTCTAACCCTTTCAGTGCCTGAAATAATGGGATTTAATGTTTTAAAAAGGTTAAGTCATAAAGTTCAAAAAGTAGGTCACGGTGACCTACTTTTAGGTTGACGTTGTTTAAGGACCCAAGATGCATCAACTGACTAAGTTTCATGATCATAGGCCTTAAAGTGTCCAAAATATGCCTTCAAATCAATTTGAAAACAAATGCCCGCAAAACTTAAAAAGTAGGTCACCGTGACTTACTTTTGAGTTAACATGATGTGAAGTCCCAAGATGTATAAACTTACAAGATTTGATGATCCTAGCCCGTAAAATAAGCAAAATATAAACATTTTTATTAATTGTAAATTTAGGTCAACTTCAAAGTGACCTTGAGGCCACGCCCTTTGCCCCAGGGTCATGCCTTGAACAATTTTTAATCTTCAACATATCCTGATCCTTGTATGTAAGTTTGGTGAAAATCTGCCTGGCGGTTCTGGAGAAGAAGATTTTTTAGCAACTAGTACTTTTGGTTTTGTTTTCCTGATTATCTCCCCTTGTTTTAGGGTCCCAACCCTTATTTTAGTATAAATGGTAGCCCTTGGGCCAAGGATACCCTGTGGCAAATTTGGTACTGATTGACCAAGGGGTTCTTGAGTTATGGCCCATATTCTAAAAAGTTAACGCACACCGCACACCGCACGACGCACACCGCACACCGCACAAATGCCCATAGCATTAGCTCTTTGAGCCTTTGGCTCAGAAGAGCTAAAAAGTCAAGAAAATTAGAAAATGTGTAATTAAATGCGATTAACCAGTTAATAATCGGTTGGAACGTCTAATCGGTTTAAACTATTTTCTTAAGAAACAATCCTGATATTTTTATTTGTCAAATTTCATTCCATTATTATCCAATGATGCTTTTTGGCAACGCTGCTTGAAATTGTTGTCTCTATAGAGTGATTCTGTGGGAGAAAAAGAGGAAAACTTAAGGATACAAAGTATGTGTCACATCATTGAATGAAAATAGATGATGGCTCTATAGCTCATAAGTAGCTTGGAAGATTTTAATAACAAACTAAACTCATTATTCAGTGTTCATTTATTCAAAATATTTAGTCAAATTTCGATAGTAAGATATGATGATATTTATTTTGAAAAATCATAAACATTAAAAAATTTGAAAATATGTAGTACTGTATCATATCTTTTTTATGGTAAATTATTAATATCTTATATATGTTCAGCTTGCTTTATTATTTACACATTCACATGAATCAGTTTAAAACCTGTGCACGAAGGGCATTAACACAGTACACTCTCAAGTAGAAAATATTATTGTACATAATCAAAGTATCATGTCCCAGAACATGTTACACTTTTGGACTGTTTTAAAAATTCAATGCCTCGTTACATTAATAAAATTTACAACATATACTAAAATTATTATAATTTTTTTGTCAATAATTTTCATATATTTTTTTTATAGTTTCCTTATTAATCATCAATATTTTTTCTTTAGAATAACATAGGTCATTTTACAGCATGTTCCCAATTACGTACCTTGAAATTAACATTTTTTTGAAGTTTTTTTTTTTACCAAGTTTTAAATGTAACATTCTAACAGTTTAGAGGTTGTTCACATAAATTCTGGGTTTCACCAAACGCTAAAATTTGAGATTCTTTTTAACAACATTGTTAAAATGGAAGTGTGCTTCATCGGAAAACGATGCATCTGTTAAATTTTCAGGGTCTGGTTCAATTAAAATCAAATGGGTAAGCTCTAAACAATTTTTAATTTCTGTCGTCTCTTTCAAATGCTGCATTACAATTATCTTATGAAAAATCAGTTTTAAATTGAATTCGTGCATTGTATGAACGCTAACCAAGCGATAACCAAAGGAGTTATCTTGTTCATGAGTGCCCCCGTCTAGGGGATTTATTAAAAATAAAGTTTCAGTAGAGTAATACCCCATTTATGGTATTATTAATGTTCTCTTTAATACAGACACTCCTTGGTCTTCTAATACAAAAATTCAGTCATGTGTCATTTATGGTGCCTTCACCTTCAAACTTCCTCACAAAGCTGTAAATAAGCATTCTGTTGGGCACTTTCATAACAGGATGTTGTGTTCTCATGGTTCTAATGATTTACACCAATATTAAAGTTTGGCAATTTCTATCAGCTGATCACATGAAGGTTCCATATTAAAAATATGATGACGTCATTTGGACATCATAATTACCTAAATTTTTAACAGAATTTCATGAAAGTTTGTCAGATAAAATGTATTCAAATACACCAGACGTTGATGAAATATCTTTGTGAATGCTTGTGGTTTGATAAAGTTATAGATATTCAAATGTAACATATGTTTTGGGAGACGCTGTATGTACAATTTATCCTATTATAAGTGGTATGTTTTAATTTAATCATGTTAATAATGTATATGTTTGGTGATGCCTGTATGTAAGTCTCCACAAGCACCTATGCTCAGGCACTGCATGTGTCTTGATTGGACCTTCACTACGCCTAATTTTGTTCTTTATTTTCAAAGTCATGTTGTTATTTTAAAAGTGGCTATAAAATTGTACGGATTGTAATTTCCACGTTTATTTTGGATTTTCTCCTTTCTCTGTCGGGTTTCTCGGCCCCTCTAAAAGGGTTTCTTTAAAGCCCTAACACCCCTTCACACCCCTCTAACTAGTAAGATCCGCGCGCGGATGTAAAATATTTCCAGTTACCTAGTTCTGCTGAAGCCAAAACAGGCATATAGCATGCATAAGTGGTCCTTTGATTCAGCAGTTTCTGAACTGTTATTTATGTCTCTGGAGGTCCACAAACATATTTAATCAGTCAACACAACTTTTTCTTTTACGTGTGTACATGCATATCATACTTACTTTTTCAAAAATGAAAAGCTCCACCTTTACAAACGAGTTTGTCAACACAGCAAAAGAACAAGATAATTAAAACACAGGCACCTGAAGAATGAATAATACCCCCCCCTCCCCGCTTTTTTGATGAAAAAAAATGTAAGAGTGTATAATACCTCGAAAATATAAAAATTCCCGTCAAACATATCTATATGTCGTTATACATGTTATATGCAAGCAGATTGTACTTTTTCTCACGTCTAAAGAATGGCCCTACTCGGTATAATAAAATTACACAAGGCAAGAAACAAAAGTTGTAAACAAACAGGGGGTTCCCCGCTTCGATCAAACTTCCTTGTTAGAGAAAACCTTCAGCAAATTAAAACGAAAGTACAAAAACATAGTTTGATTAAAAATACCAACCCTCCAAGGTTGTAGCTCCTAAATTATTCCTTTTCAAATGACTTACATAGTTTATTCATACTTTCTTCTTGGAAACGGGAAGGTTACAATTTACTGAAATAAGGGAGCCTACTCAACGTCAGTCAATATCCTTCTGCCTGTTAGACAATCGGCAATTGTCGGCTTATTCCGCCACTGTTGAAATCAGGGTACGAACAAAGATTAGAATAAGCCCAGGAGCTCGGTGAATGACCGCAACATGTTACGGACTTCTTTTTATGTTGATACTCATAAAAAGATTGTATGAAAAAGACATTTAAAGTGTCTTTACAAGCTCGGAATGGGGAACTATTTTTTTTTCTCTCTTCATGACGATTTCAATCAGCAATGATCCTTGGTTGCCTCCACTATGCTCTATATCGAGGGTGTCGATTTGGGCCACGAAAAATAACTCTAGTTGAATTGTAAATATTTCACATAACAGTGAAGTTTGTAAATCATATTTAGGCCTATACAAAAACCCCTACTTATGCGTTCGGAACCTTTCCTTTTTCGTGTTCTGCAAATTATAAAATCCCGGTGAGTTCAGAGTAGCTCTGATAGTGGCTCTGGCGAGAGTTAGCGAGACTTCAGCGAGATAGAGTAAATAATTCACGGAAATGTGGCTAGGAAGTGACTAGCACATGGAGAAAAGGTAAACAGAAAAGTTATGTTGCGTTTTAGTTTTCACCACCCTATAATATCATTCTATTAAAATGTACTTCAATCGTTCTTTCTTGAATTCAATCAAGTTTAAATTATTTTTAAGCATTCTCTATGATACAATTTTCTGCTGACATGAATTAAAATTTCTTTTTAGACAATTATTTTGCATGGGAACCGGGACTATATTTGCTGGCGTCAGATTAGCAAATGAGGCACAAACGTGCCTTCAACTGACAAATCAGCTGAATGAGAATTGCATTATGGGTTACTACGTATACGAATACTACAGGAATTTTACACTTGATAAATTCCTTTAATTTATTGTACTATCGGTTAATACAATTGCCAGGTGGATTCCCTGGCCAAGACACGTGATCACGAGCATAGTTCTGTAAAAAAAAAAGTTTGTCCATTTAAATGCATATGAGAAGCTGCTCACTTTCCTTACACTTGAAGTTCAGATGTTCTGAACTTGACACTAACTACGTATAACATTTCATTAAACATATTTTTCTCTAGTAAACAACAAATCAAAAACGCCTGTGATATTTTTCTTAGTTTCTAATGTTTGCATTTTGTTCATAAGAATATTTTTTTGTATTTTGCACTCCATTGACATGATCATAGGTTGGCCTGAACCACGTGTTCGACATAACATGTAAACATGTATTTGGCCTAAACGTGTTCAACCAATAATTGGTCAGTTACTCTTGGTAAGCTGTGCGCATTAATAGCAATAGCCAAATAAGGCAAACAAAGGTTTGTCAGTAAAGACGATATTACACATTTTTTAAACAAGAGTATCGATCGCTAGTGAGCTGAAATAAGATGTATTTATTGGTATTTACCCCCCCCCCCCCAACTATTTCTGTTGAAAGTCATGAAAGTCTTTCAGAAAGGTGTGGAAACACATTTTTCACAGGACATGTTTTCGGAAGAAACAGACTATAGCAATTTCTTGTTTACTGCCATTTTATTTATACAACCGGATCTACCCTATAACTTTTGAATAGGTAAACCTAAACACGTTTCATGAAGTTAAAACACAATAACATTCGTAGGGGTGACAAAAACATTTATGTACAGTGACATTTCATCGTTTAAAAAATGGGTGGGGGGGATTGGGGTCAACCGGAGTTTTTTTTTCAACTTACCAGGAAAAAGACGACACACACACAAAAAAGAAAAATTGTCAGACTCGAAAATCTTATTTTTTGCGGGGGGGGGGGAATTTCAATAACAATTTCAGTAAAATATAGTTTTTTACCTTTTTTCACTATACTGTGACGAAAATTGAGGGGGCACCTGGCCTTTCAATGAATATTTCAAATAGTATGTTTGGAAAAAAAATACATGCCTGATTGAGTTCACAAGGATATAAGCGTAGTCTCGTTATTCCGAAATCAGGAAAAAAAATTGAAAAATGATTTTTTAAACCATATTTTTATAAGTCTTACATGTAACAGAACATATGCATGCCATAGGCGTTGAAGACATGAAGGAGTGGAAATATAAGGGTTGCTTAAAAAACAGATTAAAAAAAATGTATTCAGTAGTAATTAAACCTATTGCTTTCAATATTGAACCGGTGCTTTCAACTTGATGTGGCCGTAGACGACATCCAAAATTGAAAAAAAAATGTTTTGTTTTGTTTTTTTTTTAAGTAAAAAATGATTGAAAAGGAAATGGAGGGGGGGGGGTCAATTGCTGGATCTGATTGACGATCGAAACAAAGTGACACGCCTTACTGGCTGTTTTAAAGCGAAGCTGTTAGTTTTGCAGGAAAGTCCCGGTCAAAAAAAGAGAGAAAATTGGAGGCGGGGCTGGAGAGCATGTGGTGGTCGCTTTTATTGGTCGAATAATTTTCAGTGTGCATTGGGGGCGAAAGAGTGGGCTGGTAAAATTTTGGGACTTATTACCTATTAGAAATGCGAAACTAAGACCTAAAACCACTCGTCCGGGATTTCCGGTGTCGGATTTCCTCCGAAAAGCGGGGTGGGTTCAGGGGACGAATTGTAGCTTGAAAGAAAGGAGGTCGATCCCTAAATCTTGCTGTTCTGGCATATGTACAGGGGTTGGTCTGCAATTTGTGTGGTAGGGCAGGGCATAAGCACGCGCCTGGCAGCTGTTGGGGATCACAAAAAAGGGGCAAAATGGTCATAAAATTTTTGAAACTGTCCCTGTGTCAACATTTGAATTCAATGTTCTGTAAGTGTTATATGTTTTAATCTAAAAAAAATATGGATTTTGATTGAACTTGAATTTCAAGACCGAGTTTCAAAACTTCTGGCACCTGCATAGTGCATTACAGCCTTTGCATTAGAAACGATTTACATACGTTTTGCTGTCATCGGCTAAAAAAAATATCTAACACAAGTTAACATTTATTAATTTCATTTTATGTCATTATAATTTTTTTTTAAATATCCGTAAAAATATTTTCAATGTAAAATGATTTTATTATTCACTGAGGTTTATAAAGAAGTATTTGGGAAAAGAAATAAGACTTAAACACCAAAGAATTGTGTGTTTTTTATTATATAGAGATTTTTCCGGAGCCGAAAATTGGCATCGCTTCTCGGCCTTGGCAAAGATCCGATCAATTTAATAAGTTTGTTCTAAGCTTATATTACAGAATGATAGGATTTGAAGAAATGTCTGAAATATTGATCACGGCTCATACCATCAAGATGACGTATAGAGGTGTCTCTATCAAAACTGTAATTGTGGGACAGTTTATTTACCTACCCTTCACCTTCATACTCTTTGATTAAAACATTGTAGTCTATATTTTGATTTGTTAATCATGTTATTTATGCCTGTGCCATTTTATGTGCCATGTGGTTATTTTGTTATATTTATTTAAATGTTTTTTTAAGTATTTTATTTTTGTCAAAATGTTGGCAGGTTTTTGTTTTGACAATTTTGTGTTTATGGACCTTTTTCTTGTCAAAATATTTTTGCCTAACCGATGATTCTTTTGAATTGGGGAAATGCCGTGGCCTTATCCATATTTCTTTGTACTAAGAAATTATCCCAGTGATCCCCCTTAACTATATTTGTGTTATATACTTACTTTCATTTTAAAAAATGATAATTCTCACTCAATAAACATTGTATTTGTTGCTGTAACCTAGCCAGATCACTACGATTACATAGATACTTGTTTTTTTTGCAAAATTCAACAAGCAGATGGGTGCAGCTTACTTTTCGGAAAAAATTGTTACAGTTAAAGTCTCAAAGAATTGCACTTGAAAAGTAGAAAACTTTATATACTTTTTACGGATAATCTTTTTAAGTAATTATTAATTTAGAACCACCTTACCGATGATTGCTTGCAACAGGGGAGATACATGTACCGTTGTCAAATGTATTGTTCATTGTAGTAATAAAATATATTTGTGTTATATAATTTTGTCATATAATAAATGACAATTCCTATTTAATGTACATTGTTTTTGTTATATTTCAAATACATAGTTGTTATATTTCAACTACAGCTGAAGCTAGGCAGATCAGTAGCATTGCATTAGTACTGTTCGTTATCTTAATATATTTTGCAAGCTACGTTTTGGACTTTAATTGCTATTTTTGAATGTTTCATATTCTAATTGCCTTAGAATCAATTAACTAATGTTGCTAAGTTTAGTGTGAGTTATTGGTGTGTAAATCACACAAACTTGTCTCGAAGACATATTTCTTGAAGCCCGCTAGCGCTGCATTAAAATTATGCTTTTGTGCATATCTGTGTGATTTACTCAAAAGTATTTACATTCGCTGTGTTTTTCTACTAAGCCAACTGTGAAACTGATTTGAAAACCTTTTTCGTGTATACTCACGGAGAAATGTGCCTTAACGTGATGTGATAATGGGTCTGCAGCGACATCAGTAAATTACAACGATATAGGGCAGCGAGAAATTCAAATATTGAGTAAATTTTAGTTGCTTCCAAACATATACTTTGTAAGCATAAGGAATGATTTTAAGTTTAGTTTAGTCTAGTGCGCTTCATTAAATATACCTACGTGACAAGTCTGTGTGATTCACACACCAATAACTCACACAAAACTTAAAAACATTCCTTAAATAATTCACAATTAACTTAAAACATTCATTATATTTACATTTTTCATGTTTGAAAGCACAAAGATATACGCCCTTGCCCTATATTGTTGCATTTTGTTAATGTAACGTTAGCCTTATTGTGGCGTCACGCTACCGCAAGATTCTCCGACTATATGTCTACGCCTTAGTCTACAAAAACTGGGTTTTTTTTAATCATCTTCACAATTGGTGTAGTATAAAAACACAGCAAATGTCAATATTAAACCTTGAAAATTGCATCTCCGGTCTTCCGGGTATGTCAACTGAAAAGGATTGATTGATTGTAAACTGTTTAATGTCCCTCTCCAGAATATATCACTAAAATGGAGACGTCACCATTGCCAGTGAAGGGCTGCAAATTTAGGCCTATGCTCGGCATTTGATGCCTTTGAGCAGGGAGGGATCTTTATCATGCCATACCTGCTGTGACACGAGGCCTCGCTTTATCTCATCCGAAGAACCGCCCGATTTAGTCGCCTTTTACGACAAGCAAGGGGGTACGGAGGACCTAAACTAACCCGGATCCCCACGGAGCAACTGAAAAGGAAGTCACGATGATTTACTTTTGGAGATTTATATAAGGATATATTTAAATACCTTAAATACTAAGTGACATAAAAACATCAAACTTTGTCAGTTGGTGTTCTTGTCACTGGCCACTTTAATGGACATTGTGAATAGTGTTACCTATTTGCAATTTCATGGTTTTTGCAGGTTCATATCGGCTTAAAATCATCAAACTTTATCATTTCATACATCTTGAATCCTAGGAGTGTGACAACTAATATGTAACACACTATGATTCGCCTTTTGGAATTTGAAGGTTACATTGTACATTTAAATATTCAAAATGCTCAGTGTTTTGACTCATCAACCTTTGACAGTTAATACATTTCGGGTCCCCAAAATGTGTCAAAAGGTATGTCAAAATGAATCTGGCAGACTAATTATAATAATTTTTATAATAAGACTTAAAATAATTAAATTTTATTGATATTAGAAGGAATTCCTTAGAAATATCACAGATAGAAAGGTCGAACTTTACAGGGTAATAATGTTGATTTTGTAAGTGCAAGATTCTAACTATTCTGAATTAAAATATGATGTTTAAGTATATGGAGTTTCTGATTTGACAATACCTATGCGTTTTTACCAGGTCTCCAAACTATCTCATGAAATTCATGACGGTTCCAATATCTCTACGGTTTTAGCAGACCGATTTTCATATTAATGAATACGATGCGGAAGTTATACAAAATGTTATACATTATAAAAAGATAACTCTTTTCATTCCCTTCAAATCGACATTTCGCTATATTGGCGACGTATTATCAATAAACAATAGTTATGGTCATTTCCATTCCTACGTCGCTACTATATATCCCGATGAGCTTGAGATAAAAGATACCACAAAGAAACAAATTTGTTTCATACTTGGATATTTTACTTGATAAAGACGTTAATGGTAATCTGACAACCACGCTATATGATAAACGTGACTTACAGTTTTCTATCGTCAACTTCCCTTACTTATGCAGCAATATACCTTCATCATTTGTATACGGATTCTATATATCTCAGTCGATTCGATACGCAAGAGCATGCTCTACGTATGAAAAATTTCTAAACTGAGATAAATTATTTGCTCTGCTCCTATTTTGTATTGCTTAATGGACTTTGATATTGAATACAGTCCGTTATCTCCGTATCCTTCTTCCATCTACATGTCGACACGATGTAGACAAAAGGGATTGAAAAAAAAACCTTCAGAGTGTTTTTTATTTAAATATTTTATTAGAAAAGGATTTAATGGTTACCTAAGAACAAAGCTTTGTAATGACCGTAATGAATTTAACTTTTTAATCGTCAACAATGTCAGCAAATACAATCTATCTATAAGCAAATACTAAGTTTTTCATACTAGTTTCTGCCATTACTTACACACTGAATTGTCGTTTGCTTTTAAGTTTTTTTTTCGATCATGACAAGGAAATAACAAAGGATATTCACTCCTCCGGATCCACGATAATCATATCACTCATGTTTTAAAAGTTTGTAACAGCTCTGCTCTTGACTTGTATTGTGTAAATGTACATTTAAGATAAAATACTGTTCGTTTTCTCCATGTAATGCCAAATTTCATCGTCACATTTTAGACTTAATCTGTAAATTATACACATTAATTTACCTTTAAATCTGTAAAAATTATTTTGTTCTCCAAAAATAAAAGTTTTTAAGGTAGATTTTATTTTGCTGTAACAAAATTTTGTTTTGTTTACATTTTCTTGATTTGTATTGTGTAATTTGCTAAATTTAATATATAAAATAGATTTTTTATCGTTTAATTAATTAATATATAAAACTGGTTTACCTTCTAAATACACCTTCCGTACATAAATAAAATTTAGAACGTATTTACATATAACACCCTATCAGTACAAATACCTTTGAACATCATGTATTTATGATGGGACATTAACTAAACACTCAAGGCAGAGATAAAATTGCGTTAAATTTTTCAACTGTGGGAAAGCGCAATTTATTTTAAGTAATCCTTTGATTTAATTTATTTGTTACTTATTATCATTGTTTTTAATATAAAAGCATACGAGAGTTGTCCGTTAAGTTCGTGGACAAGCTAAGAATTAAACAAAAACAGTGTAATTGATATTCAATTTTAGCATATTTCTAATCCTTTACTGAATGTTGACTGAGAGATGTAAAATTTGATTCAATTTCAAATATCTAATTACAATTATGGCTTCATGGTTATACTTGGTATGGAGATCTGGGGCACAGCAAAACTTTAATTAAAAAATATTTACCACTTTATAAATTTCATTTATATTTTTTTAAAGTCTGCCGAAATCTGGATAACTTTTACATTACATGTATGAGGTTGACAGACGTTATCATTTTAAATCTGCAAAATTTGAACATTCAAAATTGTAAAATGGCTGAGCAAACAAAGTTGGACCATATCAACACGAATCAGAATTGTTGAAAAAAGGACGTTTTTGGAATAGGTGGAGCAGTGAGCATTGATAAAATTCTGCGTAGACATCGGATAAATACCTACAGACACCGATACATTTTGTAAACAATCGAGAAAACATAGTAAAAGAAGCCGTAAATTAGTATTTAAATATAATTTTGGACGGAAGAAACAGTTTACGGGATGACACACTTGAAGCAAAACAATAATTCCGAGATTGCAATGCTGTAAAAATTAATTTCGTAACGTGACTTCACTGTATTGTCATAAATAAAATCGTTTTTTCACGGTGAGAGGTCAGAGAATTGAAGGCTATGAGACAAGCATCGTTAAATATTATTCTATGTATGAAACCTGAATATTTTGTGCACACATTTATGACTGGTTAAAGCGACATTAGAAATGTCAGTTAAGAATTTTCAGTTAAGTGCTCCGGGTATGAGTATGTTCTTTTTTAATCTGATAAAAATATAACTATTTGTGCTTTGTTTTGTTGAAAATTAGATATTAATAAAAAGAAACACGAATTTAATGAAAATAACAGGTTCATATATCTATCAATGTTAATCAGTGATTACTAATGTTTTCCACGAACTTAACGGACAACTCTCTTATGTGAATGTTTTCAAACCACAAGTTAAACAACATATTTTTTTTTAATGCAATTGAAAATTGAATTCAGGACAATATATAATTGCTTATTTTCAAAAATGTTAACTGATACATTTTCTGCAGTTTTATTCAGAAAAATATCATGAGCTCCTTAATTTTAAGTAAAAACAAATAACAGGGATCAGGTACATGCATTACAATTAAAAGCAGCATAACTGCTACAATATTTTAATGAGAATAAAAGAAATTTCTTTTGAAATCTATGAAAATAAAGCATCCAAAAAGTATACAAAAGAAATAAACAACACGACATAACGATTATGTAACAAATATATACATTTATTATACATTTATCATATCCATGGCACCTGATCACACCTCTGATGTTTTGGTGGTCTGCGTTTGATCTGCTCTATTTTTGAGTTGTTTTATGAATAGTGTTCGCTATATCAATATGTTTCATTTCATTGTGATACACTTTAAAAAGTCAACATCGTTTTAATTCATAAATACAGCACCAAATATGAAGTCCTGATCTTATAAAAGGAGAAATGTATATTATAGCTCTATGATAAACGTGACTTTAACTTTTCTATCTTTAATTTCCCTAATTACTTGTGAAGCAATATATCTTCATCGCTTGGATACGGAGTTCAAATAATAAAACTGGAAATAACGATTAGTAGTATTCATGGAAAAAAGTCCATAAAACAAGAAAAGTTGGAGCAGAACAAACACGGGCCTACAAAATATCAAAGGTGGGATTAGGTGTCACGGAGCAGTGTGCATCCCCTGCCGACCGGTCGTACCCGCCGAGTGCTTCTTGTCATGATCAGAAAATAACGGAAAAATCAGTCGTCACTTCAGAGCATAAATAATGGACTAACAATTAGTATTAAAAACGTCAGTCAGCATTTGGCTCAACGATTTATTGTATTTGCTGACAAGGTCATTGTTTCGACCATAGATATCTTCCGAAATGATGACGAAACTGCTGACATTCTTGTTTCATCAACAAGTTTGCTAATAATTTACCTTCTTTTAAAAATTGTTCATACATATAGCAAGCTCTTGTGTATTCAATCAACTGAGTTTATAAACTTAGTATTCGCTTAACACAAGTATTCACTTCCCAACAAAAAAATGTGATGTCAAGAGACTCTGCCAACTTCGTACAAGTAAATATACTGTGTACATTGTACATGTAAAGTTTCCTCTAGTAATATTTTTGACCTATTACACATTCTTGCCTTACTTTGAATTTATCCAGATAGAATTCTCGTTTTTAGTGAATATGCCGTTCTCTTTGCATTCGCCACTTTAAGATTCGGCCAATTTGACAGTCATAGAAAGTGAAAAAATCACTGAATACTCCTTTAAATTATTAGTTTTACCCTTTTACATGTGAAGATCAATATACTTAAGAGTAAAAGGAAATAAAGCAAACCTTTTAATTTCATTACACGAAATCCTATTAGAATGGTATCCTTTGTTAAAATGTTAGTATTGCTTACACATTTGCAATGAAAAGGTGTGAAGAGCATTGTTCGATCTATAGAACAATATTAATCAAAACAAATTTGTGAAGAGGACATCAGTGGGATCAGATGCTTAGTAGGAATAAATATACCCTGATGACCAGTCACAAAAGCTGCTATCCCTAGGTTTTGATCAGGTTTAGGGTACATTCTGTTAACAAATTTAATATAAAATGGTCTATCACCGAATGAAAAAGTTCAACATTACATATTTAGTACACCCAATTTTAGATTATATTTGCTATCTAGGTCTTTTTAACGACCATATAATTAACGAAAAGCTTAATTTAAACGATGTCGTTTGAATCCATATGATATCGTCTTACTAGATTGGCTCTAAGTGTACATGATTGTGTACTTCTGTTTCACTTGCATTTAGTGTGTTTTAATTTTCGAATACATTTGCTACTTTAGATCTTGTTCCGAGAATGATCAATTTATTCAGCTAGGTAGGCTACGGAAATTCAAAATCATATCGTTTAAAATTAGTGCATGTGTATTTTGTATTTGTTATGACTGTTATTATAACACATTTAGGAAACATAATTCGTTTTAAAAACTTACCTGTTCGGGTATGCTGTCTTAAATGCTCTCGTTTGTTGTTATGCCGTCTTAATGTGATTGTTTTTCCATCATGTCTATATATATGTATCCCGATCATTAGATCTCAGTTGGTAGGAGTCAGAGCATACAACGTGGTTTCAAAGGTTCTTATTTTTATAATCAGTGACGACGTCCTTCTAATACAGTGTATAAGATAAGTTTTTAAACGTTATCATCTTTGTCTAAACAAATAAGATCACCGGTGATAATTACTGTATGCATATCATAACTAAACAGTTATCTATTTGTCAATTGATAGAGTGTTTCACCTTCTGTGTTTGTCAAATGGAGATTGCTATCCAAGTGATTATTGATCATGCTGATCCAGACCAGGTCTGTTGAAACAGAAGTAATGTAATCTACGTATTTAAG
>NW_026930405.1:0-42292 GCF_032062105.1 Saccostrea cuccullata | reverse complement strand
TACTTCTATTTCAATGCACTCGATCCGTAATTTGAAAATAATCTATAATTATTACATGTATTTGTAAATTAAGATTAAATTTATTTTCAAAAAGTTAAAATTACAAGAATATGAACCCACCAAAAATTGTGTATGATCACAAGTACTGTTTTTGTGGTTTAATTTATTAAGGGTGTGATATTGACGTCACAATAACCGTATCAGCCCTGCAGGTCTGATACGGCTATTGTGACGTCAGCCATATTGCATATGCAAAAAACCTGTATTTATTACTAAGTGTGTAATAAAAATATAATATTTGACTTTTGAGCAAGTTAGAGTATAGATTTGATTTAGTGCATTTCATAAAGTTCTTAATTATTAACATATGTGCAAGACATTTAGCATACTGTACTTGACTTAGCGGAAGTTTCTTTCCCCCCAAAGTGCTAAAAAGATTGCAAGCCAAATCATGCAAATAGGGCTGAAACAATTCATCGAAATATCGATATTGTTCATTATAATTCCTCAATTCAATATTCAATTCACTACCTCAATTTTCAATTCAATACATTTTTTTATATTCAGGTTAGCCAACCCTTCAATTGACTGTCTTTGTCCTCATTTTGTCAGTTTATTTGACACTCAAGAGAGAGAAAATTAAGACAGAAAAAGTTTTTGTGCAGGTTGCTGCTGCTAGAATTGACAAAGACAATGCGCTTTTTTAATCGACAGAAGCACAAAAAGTGTTTTCTTTTTGTATCGTTACCTTATATGTATCTTTTGGAATCTAAATACATGTTTTCTTTAACTTAATGATCTGTTTCTTTTTTTAAATGTATTGTATTGAAAAAATTGAATTGTACGTGACACAAGTATTGCAATACGTATTGTATCGTGGAGGGGGTGTATCGTTTCAGCCCTAATGCCAAATGTAATGTTAATATTTGTATAAAATTTTGTGATTTCTAAAATATTGGATATCATACAATCAAAATTGTTTGAATCATTCGATTGTCACTAGTGTAAAAATTGTTATACGTATGCCAGAAATCTAAATTGTGAGATTTAGAGCCTTCCCTTGCAAAGAGCGGTAGTAAGAATTTATATCTGTGAGGTACACGCGATACTACATGTAGGTGTTGTTCTATGAGGTCAATATTGGCATTCCGACTTTACAAATTTATAACAGTCTTACAGAAAACTGCTATAATGTACGTACGATGTACATAATTTACCCCCAACCAAAATATAGTCTAACCCAAATATGAACTATAAAATCTTTATCAAATAATTTTTTTTAAATAAAGGAGGCTTCCAAAAATTTATATACTTCAGAAAAATAATGATTTCTAATTCAAAATAGCAAATATAAAAATTTTAAATTGGTTGAACAATGAAGGAATATGAGCATTTGGACCTCCAGTATGGCGGCCAACGGGAAGTAACTCTTGGTCAATCGAAAACTATCTATAAACAGATGGACAAAAAGATGATTCTAGTATGTGAAGAGTGTAGTTTCCAACGGAAGACCTTATTGTTTTCGTTCTGTTTCTTTTTCCCTATTATTATTAGGGTCTTCCGTCTCCAGCGGAAGACCCTTCTATTATTCTATTGTTTCTTTTTCACTTTTATTATTATTATTATTTTTTTCTTTACACATTTTTGTGCAGACGATTTCTCAGAGATGCTTGGGTGGATTGACTTGAAATTTTCAGGAACGATGTATCATGAACTAAACCTTATTCATATTTTTCAATTTTTAAAAACTCACTTCCGGTCGGAAGTTATCGCCCTTTAATCGAATTTATAGTGACCATTTTGTCGACACAAAAACTCAAAAACGGCAAAAGCCAGAATGTTGTCCTTTTCAGGACTAATAGAAGACATATCGTAGTTTTGCACCTGTACTTTCAAATCTTCCGGAAGTGCCTAGTATGGAAGCTCGGTAGGGGTCAAAATCTAGGACACGAATTATGAGTGATTTTTTGAGACATTTTGCATCATATCTCCTAAAGTATAAATATTTTGTTAAAACATACTGAACAATATTTGTGAAGAATGACAAGATCTTTCATATGATATCAAGAAAAAAGTGCTGACTCATCCCACTAGGGGTCAAGAGGGGCCAACAGTCTTTAATCGATAACTCTTTATCAGTCAATATTTTGTTATACATTACTGAAGCAAAAATGTTTATCTCAACCATCTACAACGATATATTATAATTTTTATGTCGTATGATACATCGTTAGGGGCCACAAGGGGCCAGAATACTAAATCTTTGATGCTTTATACCTCGAAAGTGAGAGATATTTTGATAAGTAATATTGAACAAAAGATGTTCAAAATAATGTTCTGAACAATATGCAACCTTTCATTTTTCGCTAAACGTCCCCGTTAAGGAGTTGAAGGGTTGGCCCCTAAATATTTCTTTTGCGAATAACTCGAAAACGAAAAAGAATCTCTGAATAGTTCTTGAACAAAAAGTGTTCAAAATCTTAAGAGCTTCAAGATGAAATCAGGGAAAAAGGGCTGGACACTCAAATTAGGGGCCAAAAGGGGCTAAAAGTCTTTTTTCGAAAACTCTTTAACAGTCAATATTTTGTTATACATTACTGAAGAAAAAATGTTTATCTCAACAATCTACAACGTCATATTATGATTTTAATGTCGTATATTACATAATTAAAGGCCCCGAGGGGCAAATCTTTGACGCTATATAGCTTGAAAGTGAGAAATATTTTGATAGGTAATAATCTAAAAGATGTTCAAAATCATGTTATGAACAATATGCAGTCTTTCATTTTTCGCTGAACGTCCTCATTAAGGAGCCGCATGGTTGGCCCCTAAATATTTCTTATGCAAATAACTCGAAAACGAATAGGAATATCTGAAAAGTTGTTGAACAAAAAGTGTTCATTATCCTGAGAGCTTTGAAATGATATGAAGAAAAAAAGGCTGATCCCTTATATTAGTGGCCGTGAGGGGCCAAAAGTCGATTTTTGAAGTCTTTATTGTTTAATGTCTTTTTACAGATTATGAAAAATCATAAAGTTCGAATGAAAATCTCAATCAAAATCTTATCTCATCTCATCAAGAATCGAACGGAAGACCCACTCGTTGCTCGCAACGAGATCGTATCTAGTTATTTTTATTATTATTCTTACCGATTTTGTGCACGCGAGTTCTCGCAAACGGCTCGATGGATTTTTACGAAACTTTCAGATCTGATAGATATCGATCTGAACCTTATTGGAAATTTTTTGTATTGAGAACGTCACTTCCGGTCATGAGATATGTACGATTTTCTGTATTTCAGTGGGTCTGCTTGTCCTGGTAACTCCTCCTAAATGACTTGAGATATGGAGTTGAGATTTTCAGTGTAGATAAAGAAAGGATGGTAGAAGTGCCATTTTGAGCCTATAGCTTTGCAGCGCCAGAGGCACCAAAGCTAGCCTGAGTTAAAAAAATGGCTCAAAAATATCTCACGCAATTTGACAACTTTTTTTTTTATATCTTCTCATTTATAAACATTTTGCTAAAACATACAGAATAAAAGTTGTTTAGAAATTTACGATCTTTCATTTGATATGAAGGAAAAAGGGCTGACCCCTCAAATAAGGGGCTTAGAGCGGTCGAAAGACTTTCATCTATAACTCTTTCACTATCAATTTTTTGTTATAAATTACTGAAGCAAAAGTGTTTATCTTAACAATCTGCAACAATATATTGTAAAATTATTATCATATGTTACGTAATTAGGGGTCATAAGGGGCTGGAATACTGAAACTTTGACGCTTCATATCATGAAAAGAGGGAACATTTTGATAAGCAATATTGAACAAAAGATGGTCAGAATAATGTTCTAAACAATATGCATACTTTGAATTTTTGTAAAATGGCCCCATTAAGGACTTATAGGAGTGGCCCCTAAATATTTTCATTTAGCATATCTCCACAACGAATAGAAATCTCTGAATAAGTGTTGAACAAAAAATCTTTAAAATCACAAGACCTTTCATTTGATATCAAGAAAAAAGGGCTGACCCCTCAAATTAGGGGCTCAGAGGGGCCAAAAGTCTTTTATCAATAACTCTCTAATGATCAATATTTTGTTATACATTACTGAAGCAAAAGTATTTATCTTAACAATCTGCAACAATATATTGTAAAATTATTATCATATGTTACGTAATTAGGGGTCATAAGGGGCTGGAATACTGAAACTTTGACGCTTCATATCATGAAAAGAGGGAACATTTTGATAAGCAACTTTGAACAAAAGATGGTCAGAATAATGTTCTAAACAATATGCATACTTTGAATTTTTGTAAAATGGCCCCATTAAGGACTTGTAGGAGTGGCCCCTAAATATTTTCATTTAGCATATCTCCACATCGAATAGAAATCTCTGAATAAGAGTTGAACAAAAAATCTTCAAAATCACAACACCTTTCATTTGATATCAAGAAAAAAGGGCTGACCCCTCAAATTAGGGGCTCAGAGGGGCCAAAAGTCTTTTATCTATAACTCTCTAATGATCAATATTTTGTTATAGATTACTGAAGCAAAAGTATTTATCTTAACGATTTGCAACAAGACATGATACTATTTTGATAATATGTTACGTAATTAGGGGTCACAAGGGGCCAGAATGTCACATCTTTGACGCTTCATATCATGAAAAGAGGGAACATTTTGATAAGCAATATTGAACAAAAGATGGTCAGAATAATGATCTAAACAATTTGCATACTTTGAATTTTTGTAAAACGGCCCCATTTAGGACTTGTAGGAGTGGCCCCTAAATATTTTCATTTAGCATATCTCCACAACGAATAGAAATCTCTGAATAAGTGTTGAACAAAAAATCTTTAAAATCACAAGACCTTTCATTTGATATCAAGAAAAAAGGGCTGACCCCTCAAATTAGGGGCTCAGAGGGGCCAAAAGTCTTTTATCAATAACTCTCTAATGATCAATATTTTGTTATTCATTACTGAAGCAAAAGTATTTATCTGAACGATTTGCAACAATATATGATACTTTTTTGATAATATGTTACGTAATAAGGGGTCACAAGGGGCCAGAATGTCAAATCTTTGACGCTTTATATCTCGAAATGGGGGAATATTTTGATAAGCAATATTGAACAAAAGATGGTCAGAATAATGATCTAAACAATATGCATGCTTTGAATTTTTGTAAAACGGCCCCATTAAGGACTTGTAGGGATGGCCCCTAAATATTTCCATTTAGCATATCTCCACAACGAATAGAAATCTCTAAATAATTGTTGAACAAAGAATCATCAAAATCACAAGACCATTTAAAATCAAGAAAAAGGGGCTGACCCCTTAAATTAGGGGCTCAGAGGGGCCAAAAGTCTTTTATCTATAACTCTCTAATGATCAATATTTTGTTATACATTACTGTAGCAAAAGTATTTATCTTAACGATTTGCAACAATATGTGATAATATTTTGATCATATGTTACGTAATTAGGGGTCACAAGGGACCAAAATGCTATATTTTTTATGCTTTATGTCTCGAAAAGGGGGAGTATTTTCGTAAGCCTTATCAATTAAAAGATGTTTAGAATATCGTGATAAAAATGAGAAACTTTAACTTTAACTAGGGAAAACTCAATGTCGTTCTCTTTAAACAAATATCTCAGTCAAAATCTAATCTCATCTTATCGAGAAATTCAACGGAAGACCTACTCGTTGCTCGCAACGAGATCTCATCTAGTTGAGGTCTTCCGTCTTCAGCGGAAGACCTTCTTGTTATTCGTCGGTTTCTTTTTCACTTTTTTTCTTACCTATTATTATTCTTTTTTTTCTTACCGATTGTGTGCACGCGATTTCTCGAAAACGGCTAGTATGGATTTCCATGAAACTTTCAGGACTCATGTAACATTACTTGAACTTGATTCATTTTTTTCCGTTTTGATGACGTCACTTCCGGTCCGGAAATATTGACGATTTTATGATTTTTGAAGGGTCAGGTTGTCCGCGAACGTTCTAAAAACTGGCTTAAGATAGAAACGTGAAAATTTCAGGTATGATAGTCCTAAGTCTATAGATGTGCAAAATGAATTTCATTTTTATTGGAAGTGCCGCGCGTCGGCGCTCGCTATGGCCCGAAAATTGTCCTATCGCGAATTTCAAAATTTTTACAACCTTTTCTATGATATCTTTTTACTTTGAAATATTTTGTTATAACATATAGAACAAAAGAAGTGTAGAATTCCAAGATCTTTCAAATGATATCTCGAAAAAAGGGCTGGCCCCTAAAATTAAGGGACTGGAGGGGCCATAAGTTTTTCCTTTATATCTCAAAAAGTATTGAGAATTTGTAATACATCAAAGAAGCAAAGTTGTTCAAAATGTCAAGCTTAATCTGCGGGCGTCGTCAAAATACGTCCGATGACGTCACTTCCGGCCAAACCGGAAGTAGTCGGAAAACGCGTATTTTGGTCATTCTTGACAAGTTTTTGGGTATCTTATGTCACTAGGAACATAAAAATAAATTTTCCGTCCGTCGTCGTCACTTCCGGTCAAACCGGAAGTAGCAAAAAATGGCTTATTTTTGCATTAATTAACATAGATTTTGAGGATTCAACCAATTTTGGGGCGTTATTTCTCATATTCGTTAAAAATGAAAACTACTTCCGGTCAAACAGGACGGAAGACCTACTCGTTGCTTTGCAACGAGCTTTGCTCTAGTTATTATTATTTTTCTTCTTCTTCCTGGGTACTTTTTTGTCCGCGAGTGATCTTGTAAACTGTTCAACCGAAGTAGACAAAACCTTTTTAGCGTTAGTAGACATGTTATGTAGATTTGCGGAATCAAGGTCATTTTGCGCGCACGTGCTTGCAAGAGCGTGCACGTGCAACACGTGAAATGACCAGTATAATAGATATAGTCGTAACTTTTCTATTTTTTGACTATATGCTTTGAAACTCATAATATAAGTATATATTAGTTGTATATGCATAATGACATGTTCCTCGCGCACGTGCTTGCAAGAGCGCGCACGTGCAACACGTGAAATGACTAATATAATAGATATAGCCGCAACTTTTCTATTTCTTGATGAAATGCTTTGAAACTCATAATATAAGGATATATTAGTAGTATAGACATGATGACATGGTCAAAATAGCAAGATCTCACGCGCATGCACGTGCGCTTCGCTCTGATTGGCTGAAACTAAAGTCTCAATATTTTTCATGTTTCTTGTCATAATCTTTTGAAATTTTGAACAAAGTCTTAAATTATGAAGATCTACAGCATGATATATAAAAATTTTCATGAAAGCATGCGCATGCGTGCGTGCTGCAATCTGATTGGCTGAAACTTTAAATGGCTATATCTCCTTTGTTTTTTGACGAAATGCTTTGGAATTTAAAACATAGTCATGCAGTAGGATATCCTACAATACGATATAGAAAGAAAATCATTAAATCACGCGCATGCACGTGTGCTGCAATCTGATTGGCTGAAACTTCAAATGGCTATAACTCCCTCGTTTTTTAACCAAACAGGATGGGATTGAGAACATAGATAAATATAAGGGACTCCTACAGGAAGGTGTATTCATCATGCACTTGCTTGCACGTGCGTGCACGGGAAATGAGTAAAATTAAAAATACACTCGAATGAGTGTATTTTTTAATACTTTTGGATAACATCTTTGATATCAAGTATATTAAAATATATAGATAGTGTAGACAAGATAATATGGCCGTTACGCACATGAACACGCGTACAATGCTTAAATTTAAATATATTTTGTATTCTTCTGAGAAGACCTTGATAAGTTTAAATTCCATTAAGTATTTCTTATTTAATAGAGATTACAGGGAATATGGCACCAAAAGGGAGTTGGGGAGCGTTTGGGGAACATCTGTAACGGTCCCCGTTAAAATTAGCACTAGTTATTATTATTCTTTATTGCTTAATACATACGTATCATCACAATTTATTACAAATATAATTGAGAAAAACAGATTGGTATGGTATGGTATCAATACATGAAGAAAACAGCGCCTATAATGAAGTCACTTGGTGTGGCGCGTCTATACATTAGATATAAAAACTTTGAATCACATAATAAATGTTAATAAATATACTGATATAAGGATTGGACAAACGAAGAATGAATCACATTTTTTCATCTCTTAACTTAAAAGCTAAATGCAGAAATTTACCTAAATTACAAAGCTCAGAAAAGTTTAGTACACTTAATAATTGAACTAGTTTGTTGTTTGTAGTTTGAACTAGTTCCGGTTGGTATGGCGGACTGGTCAGTAGCTCACAGCTCGCAGTTCTGAGTAAGTAAATTGACTTGATATGAAAAGCGCGGTTTGTAATGAAGTTTACATGGTTTAGAATATGCCATATACCACCAGGACCAAGCGCAAAAGGAAAAATAGTAACCCAACAAAGTGTGTTCGTCATAAAACTTACGTTAGTCCAAACAAAGGGGTGATTACAGCTGTCATGGCGGACAGTGGTCACGATGAGTCTGTCGAAATACACAGTACGAATAAAGGTATGGACGATGAGAATACAGGTAGTGGTAATGATGAAGATGGTTTTGAGAAATGTAAAATGGATATAAGCGAAAAAAAATCAGGAAATGATACACAAAAACCAGTAGAAAGCCAGGTTCGTGTAAGTGAATTCATGACGCCTCCCCCCGCCCATACAAATCCAAACACTCTCCAATCCCTAATGAAACCAAAATGGGTTGATGAAATATTTGACAAACTATTGCAGATTGATAAAAAGTTAACCAAGGTTGATGACATACATAGAAAAATCTCGGGCATTACGCAACGGTTAAATACCTTTGAATCGGACATCGACAATTTAAAGAAAATAACAGGTAACATGGGGAACACCATGGGGACTTTGAAAAAGAAAACCGATGAAATGGAAAAAGAAGTAGAACAAATGAAACAGTCACAGAAAAATATTGAGGATTCTATCACGGACCTCAAGTGCCGAAGTATGGAAAATAACTTGTTGTTCTATGGGCTAGCTGAGTATAATGGAAATAGGAGTGAGAATTGTGTGAGACTGATAAACGATTTCTGTGAGACGGAATTGGAAACCCCAAATGTCAGACAACAAATAGAAAGAGCGCACAGGATTGGACGGTTTAACCGAGAAAATACAAACCCGAGACCTATCGTGGTTAAGTTCTCCTCATTCAGGGAGAGGGAAAGGATAAGGAAAAAAGCTACAAAGCTGTCATCCTCACCATACAGGATCCAGGAACAGTATCCGAAAGAAATATATGAGCAACGAAAGCAGTTATATCCAAAACTGAATGAAGCTAGGTTACGAGGCAAGACAGCAAAACTCATCAAAAACAAACTGATCATTGACGGAGAAGAGTATGACCCGTTGGAACCCCAAGACAATCAACAAGAAGACGACGTAGACTGGGAAACGGTACAGCACAGATAGGACACACAGAAGAATGTATGCAGCTTAGTGCAAGAAAATCTAAAAATATTATCTTGGAACATAAATGGTGGTTTTTCCAATAAATTTGAAGACAGAAGTTTCCAAAGTTTTATCTTCACTTATGATATTATACAATTAACTGAATGCTGGTTAGAAAAAAATTATGAAAAACAGGTTGCAGATTTCGAAATCTTTTATTTTCCTACAATGAAATGTAAAGCCATACAAGGTGGCGGAACTGTTGTCATGATTCGCAATCATCTGAAACAATTTGTTAGTGTTGTTAGCTCACCTGAGCCGAAGGCTCAAGTGAGCTTTTCTGATCAAAATTTGTCCGTCGTCTGTCGTTGTCGTTGTTGGCGTTGTCGTTGTTGGCGTTGTCGTTGGCGTTGTCGTTGTCGTAAACTTTTCACATTTTCATCTTCTTCTCAAGAACCACTGGGCCAATTTCAACCAAACTTGGCACAAAGTATCCCTGGGTGAAGGGGATTCAAGATTGTTCAAATGAAGGGCCACGCCCTCATTCAAGGGGAGATAGTTGGGAATTAGTGAAAAATTATTAGCATTTTTAAAAAATCTTCTTCTCAAGAACCACTGGGCCAGGAAAGATGAAACTCATGTGGAATCATCCTCAGGTAGTGTAGATTCAAGTTTGTTCAAATCATGACCCCCGGCGCTAGGGTGGGGCCAAAATGGCCGACCAAAGTTTTACATAGGACTATTTAGGAAAAATCTTTAAAAATCTTCTTCTGAAGAACCACTGGGCCAGGAAAGATGAAACTCATGTGGAATTATCCTCAGGTAGTGTAGATTCAAATTTGTTCAAATCATGACCCCCTGGGCTAGGGTGGGGCCAAAATGGCTGACCAAAGTTTTACATAGGAATATATAGGAAAAATTTTTAAAAATCTTCTTCTTAAGAACCACTGGGCCAGGAAAGATGAAACTCATGTGGAATCATCCTCAGGTAGTGTAGATTCAAGTTTGTTCAAATCATGACCCCCGGCGCTAGGGTGGGGCCAAAATGGCTGACCAAAGTTTTACATAGGAATATATAGGAAAAATCTTTGAAAATCTTCTTCTTAAGAACCACTGGGCCAGGAAAGATGAAACTCATGTGGAATCATCCTCAGGTAGTGTAGATTCAAGTTTGTTCAAATCATGACCTCCGGGGCTAGGGTGGGGCCAAAATGGCCGACCAAAGTTTTACATAGGAATATATAGGAAAAATCTTTAAAAATCTTCTTCTTAAGAACCACTGGGCCAGGAAAGATGAAACTCATGTGGAATCATCCTCAGGTAGTGTAGATTCAAGTTTGTTCAAATCATGACCCCCGGGGCTAGGGTGGGGCCAAAATGGCCATCCAAAGTTTTACATAGGACTATATTGGAAAAATCTTTTAAAAATCTTCTTCTTAACAATCATTGAGAAAGGAAATATGAAACTTAAATGAAATTATCCTCAGGTAGTGTAGATTCAAGTTTGTTCAAATCATGACCCCCGGGGCTAGGGTGGGGCCAAAATGGCTGACCAAAGTTTTACATAGGAATATATAGAAAAAATCTTTAAAAATATTCTTCTCAAGAACCACTATGCCAGGAAAGATGAAACTCATGTGGTATCATCCTCAGGTATTTTAGATTCAAGTTTGTTTAAATCATGACCCCCGGGGCTAGGATGGGGCCAAAATGGCTGACCAAAGTTTTACATAGGAATATATAGGAAAAACTTTTAAAATCTTCTTCTCAAGAACCTTTGGGCCAGGAAAGACGAAACTTATGTGGAATCATCCTCAGTTAGTGAAGATTCAAGCTTGTTCAAATCATAACCTCTGGGGCTAGTTTTGGGCCCAAAATGGCTGACCAAATTTGTACATAAGGATATATAAGGAAACCTTTTAAAATCTTCTTTTCAAGTACTTCAAAGCCATGATTAGTGATATTTTTCTATTTATATGGAATCATCCTCAGGTAGTGTAGATTGTACATTGTTCAAATCATGACACCCAGGTGGGTTAAAATTCAAGCCCCCCCCCCCCCCCCCCCCCCCCCCCCCGGTTAACTCTCAGTTTTTCTCAGTTTTATCTGATATGTGCTTTTTCCTAGTAGATGTGCTCAGGTGAGCGATGTGGCCCTTGGGCCTCTTGTTAAAAATCAGTACGATTCCTTCATATGGTTAAAAATCAGCAAAACATTAAACAGCACGAATAGCGATTTATTTATCGGTTGTGTTTATGTTCCGCCAAATAACTCCTCTTTTTATAAGCAATACGACTGTGACCTTTTTCTGGAATTGGAGACACAAATTATTTCCTATATGTCGATTGGTAAAGTTATGCTGATAGGTGACTTTAATGCTAGAACAGGAGACAGGGACGACTTTATTGCAGATGATATACTTGACAATGAAATTTTACAAGAAGTGACAGAAATGTTGTCGTACGAAATGGATTCTGTATTACCTCCCCGTATTAACCCTGACAGAGGAATAAATGATTATGGAATTAAACTATTGACTCTATGTAAGGCTAGCAGTTTAAGAATACTGAACGGAAGACACAGTAGAAATTTGGATAGAGATTTCATCTTTATGGGAACGAAGGGATTAAGTGTTATTGATTACTGTATATCTACTCCAGATGTTTTTGATCTTATTGAAAAATTCATTGTGTCAAACTTTACGACATTTTCTGATCACGCTCCATTACATGTACAGTTAAAAATTAAGGATTTCGATAAACGTGGTGAAATGATCGAACACGCAAATACTCAAGGAACTCAATCTCGAATATTTAAGTGGAAGCCAGAGTATCTAGAAGAAGCCAAAAATAGTCTTTTAACACATTTAGGTGTATTAAAATCCTGTATACAACACCCGGAGACTGAAAATCAAGAAACTATTGATAGATCTATTGATTTATTTACGACAGAAATATCTAAAGCCATGGAACCTTTCTTCGAGATTAAAATCAACACAGCGACACGGTATAGTAAAGAAAATTACTCATGCAGAACGCCCATTGATAAACCCTGGGTGACACCAGAATTGAAAAGAAAGTACCACGTGTATAAAACAGACCTTCGCATTTTTAACAAAAATAAAGGAACGGACACTCACCGTAAATTGCTCGAATCAAAGAGAGAATACAAGACTCTATCCGCAAAGCTCCGGAGAAATTACATGCGTGCTGAAGGGAACATGTTAGAATATTTACGTAAAAACAATCCAAAATCTTTCTACAAGAACTTCCGTAAGAAAAATAAACAACAACAAGCAGTGATTAATCCTGATCGATTTTATGAACGTTTTAGAGAGCTTGGAACAAACGTTAATGCCAGCGTCAGTGATATTCCGAGTGACAACGATACAGCCGTTTTCGAAGAACTTGACTGTGAAATATCTAATAAAGAAATACTTGACGCACTTACTAAGTTAAAGAGAGAAAAGTCTCACGGAACAGACTTGATTATTAATGAGTATTTCATTGAATTTAAAACTATCTTGCTGCCTATTATATATAATTTATTTAACAGAATATTCCATTCTGGTATTTTTCCATACATGTGGACAAAATCTATTCTTGTACCTGTATTTAAAAAAGGTGATGCAACCGATACAAATAATTACAGAGGTATTAGTCTACTCAGTTGCTTTTGTAAACTTTTTACTACTGTTTTAAATCAAAGATTGTTAAAATGGTCAAATGAAAACTGTGTTATTTCAGATGCACAATTCGGATTTCAGCCTAAACGTGGAACAGCTGAAGCAATATTTTGTCTACATACAATAATTAATCAATCATTAAGAAAGAAAAATAGGCTTTATTGTTGTTTTAGTGATTATACAAAAGCATTTGACACTGTACAACGCGCACAATTATGGCACAAACTTAGTTTGTATGGAATTAGGGGGAAATTACTTGGCATTATCAAGTCAATGTATTCTAGTATGAAATGTTGTGTAAAATATGCAGGAATGCTATCCGAATTATTCAAGAACAATAACGGACTTCTGCAGGGAGAAGTTCTGTCTCCTATTTTATTCTCTTTATATGTAAACGACTTTGAATTAGAGTTTTTAAAACAAGGAAATGTACCAGTTGATTTACAAGAATTGAATTTGTTTGTTTTAATGTATGCAGATGATATGGTTATTTTCTCAGAATCGATAGATGAGCTTCAAAAAATGCTAAATACACTATATGATTATTCTACGAAATGGAACCTGTCTGTTAATATATCGAAAACAAAAATTGTTATTTTTAGAAACGGAGGTAAAATACGTAAGGAAGAAAAATGGCATTTAAATGATGAACCAATTGAAATTGTTGACCAATTTATATATCTCGGTGTACTTTTGAATTATAATGGAAAATTTAATAATACACAAAAACAGTTGGCAATCCAGGGTAGAAAAGCAATGTTTTCAATGAAATCAAAAATCAACCAAATGTGTCTAAATACTGAGACAATGTTTTCACTTTTTGATACTTATGTTGCAAGCATATTGAATTACGGTTGTGAAATATGGGGTGGACATAATGCTGGTGATATTGAAAAAGTGCACTTGGACTTTATTAAATATGTTTTAGGTGTTAGAAGGAGCACAAATACTGCCATGATTTATGTTGAAACTGGTAGACTGCCTATGAAAATTGTTCGCATTTTTCGCATTTTTAAATTTTGGTTCAAGCTCTTAAAAACTGACAATTGTATTTTGAAAATGTGTTATGAATATTTGTTCAATGAATGTGAATATTCCGGCAGACACTCTGATAATTGGGTTGTAAATATCAAACAAAAACTTTATGAGCATGGACTAGGATTTATTTGGCTTGAACAAGACAAAGAAATGCTTTATAAACAATTTCCTGTAATCAAACAAAGAATAACAGATAATTTCGTACAAAATCTCATGGCAGAAATTAATTGTTCAACAAAATGTATTTTTTACAGACACATTGTAGATTATTTAACCTTGCAATATTATTTAAGAAAGTCAATACCTAGTCTTTATAAAAAACAAATAAGTAGAATTAGAATGTCTTCCCATAACCTTGCAATTGAAAGTGGCAGGCATAGAAATATTGTGAAGGAATTAAGATTTTGTGAATTTTGTAAAAATATCATAGAAGACGAATTTCATTTTGTTTTAATTTGTCCCCTATACAAGGACTTGAGAAGTAAATATATTAAAAGTTATTACTGGAAAAAACCATCCGCATTCAAAGGTCAAAGGTGAGTTGTATCTCAAATGGCCTACATCGTTTCCTTGACGCCATGTTTGTTTATCAATCTAAAAGTAGCATTAGCGTCACATAATGGATTTATTGGAAAATAGCCATTTATCTACTTACAGGATTTTATGAAACTTATTTTAATAACTGTTTTTATGTAAATGAGTAAATCATTTGGATTTTATTCTATTTGTTGATTTTCTGTATGTAATCTTATTTAGTGTGTAACCCGTGGTGAGCCTCAATGCAGCAGAGGTTTCCCTGATTTCTGATTGATTAATTATATTCTGAGATCTTGTATTACAATTTTACCGTCCCTGATGTAAATACTTTAAAAAGCTCTTCAGATTTTTTTAATATTCCCAACCTCCATCCCCTGCATCACCTTTAAATTTATTTTTTTATCTGGTAGGGGGCTGTTGACCTCTTACAAGGCCAAGCTGACTTTGTATTTTTGTATTATGGAGATTATGTGTTTGTTACCTTGAAAGGTTTTTTGCATGTTTTTTGTTGTCTTTTAAGTTATATTTAATTATGTAATCTTATATCATAATTTGGATTTTACATGTATGTATTTTACATGTTTTATAATTTTAAAATATTTTGTCTCAATTTGAGTAAAAATTTTCGCAATATAGTCTGGTGTTGTGTCTTTTTGCTACTTCAGTACAGGAAAAATGAGCATTTATTGAGCAAAACATTTCGGTCATGATGAAAGAGGAAGGCATAAAAATAATTATAATTTGATAACTTTATAATATTCCACAATACATGCAGATGCATGTAGTGATCATTTGCCGAGTACGATTTCTTTTTAATTATCAAAATTATTCAATAACGTACGAAAAGATATCGAGTCAAAACTTCCGCAGAAGCTCTCTGTTAACACCGTGCATGTACCTTGGGTGCCAGGAGCTCCCTGGATCAATATTGTTTTTTTTTTCAATATTTAATCACAGAACTATATACAATGTATAATAGAAATATAATGGGAATAATACAAATAATATATCATTGTTGACATTTTATTTCCATATATAAGCAACGACATATCATTGAAAACATTTTTTCAGGAAATTAAAAATTAAAAATTTTATTTGCAAACACATTGATGTAATATGACTTTAATTGAGGTTGTTAAAGTCATATTACATCAATGTGTTTGCAAATACCCTGTTTCGGTTCAAAATTAATTGTAAAATCATATATACAAAACTTCTACTGCAACAAGGGTCATGACTCTATTTGTGGTATACTAGTACTTTCAATTGATAAATACATGTTTGTAAATACATTATTTCATCTACAATATTTATTCTATTTCCTGGAAAAATTAAAGTCAGCCTTTTTCAAAAGTTATGGTTGTTTTATCACCTTGATCGCAGATGACAAATTAAACATTTTTTTCTTCAATTTTCACATCTAGCAGAGAAAAAACACAAAAAACTACATTCATATTAGTACTTTTGAAACTTTCATAGCCATATATTTAGATATGATAAAAAGTGATAATATTAAGAACTAGAATTATCCCTAATTCAGGATCCATCACCCAGTGTTGCTTGATGCAATTATGCTTTATTTCTGGAATTACAATGTATATCAGATAAATTTAATTTCCTAATATGTTGTAATAATCGTATCAGTGTATGATATGATGAGGAACATTAATGCAAAAAAAAAAACGAAAAATAAAAAACAGAATTAGAATATAAACCCTATAAGTATGGCAAAGTTAAGAAACAATATACATAACTGGATCAAATTTATAATGTGCATGCATCTAACTTAGTAGTTAAGGTATTAAGATATTAAAATCATTAGACTAAATACTTTAATCATGGAGACCACAGTGTCACATTCAAATATTAAGCATAAAATATTTTTTATATTATAGGTTACAGTTGAAAGTTCTTAGTCTAAATAAGAAATCCAGAAAACGTGGTTATAGGAGCGGGGCTATACGAATTATAGCCTGAATAAAAGATGTGTCTCACCCATACCATATCCCCCTTTTGTAGTCGCAATATAACCATATTTGTACCTGTCTCGTAAGTTTCATTAGGGCTTGCGTAAGCTTTTGCAAGAACTTTGTAAGATCCGTTTAACACAATTACTACCTCAATACTTTGGCTACCGTAACTTTGGATACTGACGTAGAACACGTAATCTCCCGCTACTGGCGCGATGAAGATTCCGGTACTCGGGTCATACCCTCCTCCCACGTTGTTGAAAACTTTATCGAATACTAAGGTTCCATTGCTCCAAGAGTTGCTATTAGACGTCAGTCCAGCAGTAAATGCTACTCTCATAGACAAGTCTGCAAGTTAAAAATGGTGTATTGTTAACTTATAAATGTAAAATTCAAAAGAAAACGAAAATAGGATAAATTATTACTTAAATTAAAATAAAACGATAAGTTCGATTTTTTATGAATTGAATAACCTACTTAGAGAGGACGAACAAATAAAAACATATGGAAGAACTGTTGTTTTTATCAGCAGGAAACGCCAACCCAAAAATCTAAGAAATTAAATACTTAAGTTGTTCTTCCCAATTCAGCTACCATATGTAATTAGCTGCAATAATGTAGCCATCTCCCTTTTTTTTGGGGGGGGGGGGGGGGGGGCTACAAATCCTTAGGATCCCACCATTACGGAAATGCTGTGGAATTGCAGCCCTCTCCAAAAAATATCAGACTAAAAAATCGGAGAGGGCTACATTATTGCAGCTAATATTCAATATGTTGACCGTGCGACCGTTAGGGCGAGCGCAGATATATGGAACGCCGCCACTGCCTTATAGCAGAACACAACAATTGCATTGCGTCATCCTTCCGTTACATTATGTCAACACTTTATGACATTTACTCACACTGCTTTTGCATTGTGTCAACCTTCCATTACATTATGTCAACTATTTATGATATAAACCCACGATACTATTGCATTATGTCAACATTTCATTACATTATGTCAACTCTTTATGATATTTACTCACACTGCTATTGCATTGTGTCAACCTTCCATTACATTATGTCAACTCTTCATGATATTTACTCAACCTACTATTGTATTGTGTCAACCTTTCATTACATTTATGTCAACTCTTTATGATATAAACCCACAATACTTTTGCATTATGTCAACATTTCATTACATTATGTCAACTTTTTATGACATTAACCCACGATACTATTGCATTATGTCAACCTTCCATTATATTATGCCAACTCTTTATGACATTAGTCCACACTGCTATTGCATTGTGTCAATCTTTCATTACATTATGTCAACTCTTTATGACATTTACACACACTACTATTGCGTTATGTCAACTTTCCATTACATTATGTTTAGTCTTTATGGCATTAACTCGCACTTTAATTAGATTGCGCCAATCTTCCATTGCATTATATCAGCTTTTTATGACATTAAGTCAAAACAATTTTACGTGGTGTAAAGATGTTTTTATATATTTTCAACTCATTATTACATTATGTGCACTCTCTACTATTTGGTCTAAGTAGTTCATTACATGATGTGAATTTATCTTTAATGCAATATCAAGTCGATATAACACGATGTCAGAATTTCATTACATGACCTGAACAAATTTTCACATGTGGCCAATTCTTTACTACATTGTGTCATCAATATGCTACAGGACGACGGGAATCTATTACATGATGTCAATTTTCCCTAACTTTTTGACAAATCATTATTGTGATATGCCATTGTATCTTTACATTGTGTCTAAAATGGTTAGCCTCTTGTCAATATATCTTAGAATATTTCAACTCTTTATTGTGTGACGTAAGGTTTAGGTTATGCCTAAAAGTTCGTTTTGTGTTTTCAATATTACATGCACATATGTTAATCATGCAAATAATTTTAATTAATTATATCAAATATTAAATTATACACAGGACTCAGTAATGCCTTAATTAAATATCAGGTTAAAATTTATAAATAGGATCATGTTCCCGTGGAATCTTTATTGACGATTGTTTCTTTTAACGTCGAAATTCAATGGCCGTTTAATCTCATAATTATCGCAAATCAAATAGTATGTGTATATATCTATAATGCAGCAATTTTTTTCATTTTATTTTGAAAAGTCCGAAACTTCTGATCTAACTACAAAACACTGTCCTAAGCTTTTTATCAGTCCATAACCCTCCCCCCTTTTTTTTAAAGTGTAAACGCACCGCATTTCATAGTGCACCGATGTGTGGGTGGGGAGAGGGGGGATCCCTCCCTCTCATCTTTAGTGACCAAAATATGCATGAAATTAATCAATTGGTTTTACTTTGTAGGACATTGCGTTAGTTTCACATAAAGTATAAATGAAATAGGTTGAAACGTTTTATATAAAAAAAAAAAACCCACTAAAGCCTGAGAGCTTCCAGGCTGGTTCCCCCTGGTCCCCATCTTAGACACCATACCGTCCCCCTATAGCTACTCTTTTCAAGAACCAGTGAGGGACTGGTAGAATTTTGTAACAGAATTCTGCACCTGGAATGGTTTAAAAATGACTAGTTCCAGTGACGTTGCATCGTTTTTGAAAGTTGGGGGAGGTTTGTCAGCCAGGAAAAAAATAACGTCCAAACTCAAAAATCCTATTTGGGTGAAAGGAGGGGGGGGGTCCAACTTCGATCAGTCCTAAAAAAAAATCCCTTATACTTCAGCAAAAAGTGGGGCGGAATTTCAAACCCCTTCAATGAACATTTTCTACGATAAAGTTATGTCAAAAAAAAGAGGAAGCCAGACCCCCTCCCCCCTTATATAACGTGTCTCTAATTCGCCCTAATTAATCAGAACACCCCCCCTTCCCTGTCGTGAAAACACGGTTATCAACTTTGACATAATGTAAATGTATTTTACAGCACGTAATGAACATTTGAATCAACATGATAAAGAGTTAACACAATATAAAAATATTCTTAAATCATATAAGAAAGATTTGACATAACATAATTATATATACACATCACGGAATGGAGTTTTGACATAATGTAATAAAGTGTTGATATAATATGGAACGTCGGGACTGTCTCCATAATATATGTTCACATTATATTATAAACCTTTTTACATCACGTTATAAAGCACTGACATAAAGGTAAGATGTTTTCACCTAACATTGTGATGACCTCGGCGTGAAATAAAGATACATTTACATCACGTAATAATGCTTTGTTATTATAGAAATATACACTCACAAAAGGGAATGAACTTTGACTTAACGTAATGATAAATTTAATCATAGAACACATGTAAAACGAAATTAACTTGACGTAATGCAATTTTGACCTCGCATATTAAAGAAATGAAATAATATAAAGATACATTCATTTCACGTAATAAAGTTTTAACACAATGTAAACATATTTTCACTTCACATAATGAACTTTGGACTTCAAGTTATGAAGTGTTGACATAATGGAGGAATGTGTTTACTTCATGTAATGCAGCATTGACATGATGTAAAGATATTTTTACAACACCCCATAAAAAGTTGACATAACGTAAAGATATGTTCACATCACGTCATGATAGATTGACATAATGAATGCATAGTTTTATGCTATAAGGCAGTGATGGCGTTCCATACAGATACTTAATTTAGTTTTCATTTAGATCGGGCTCGTCAAACCGCACGTGACGTTCAGTACGTCTATGACTCTAACGTCACATGACGTCGTTTGCAAGTTGCTTTACCAAACCGAAGCCTAAACAGGGGTGATTTCAACGAAGAACCGTTTTGTTGACTATTTTCCTGCTAAAAATTGATTAAATCAAGGCAAGTTTATTATTCGTTTAACCTTCTGATTCTCGCGCGAACGTTGCTTTAGCTTTTGTGTACGCAGCGATCCATTGCTAGTCTAAATTACTGCGGAAAAAAATCTATGGAAGGAATGTGCAGTAGCCCGAATTTTTTTCTTCGCCAAGGCGTTGCTTTAAGTCTCTAAGGGTATGAATCTTTGATGCGTTACATGTGATTGCATTACAGAAGGAACCGGTGTAAAGACGAATAATGACCCCCATCGAATAATGACCTGGGGTCATTTTTCAACGACAAAAAATAACCCCCCACCCGTAGAAAAAAAAATTGTAGAAAAAGAGTCCTAGGGGTCATTATTTTATACGTTAGTCCTATAAAAAATTGACCCCCATTGAAAAATGACCCCCTTTAAAGTGATACAAAATTTATAACAGGTGAAAGGGAAAAATATTTTGCATATTATAATTGTTCTTGCTTCGAGTAAATCATGCATTTTATCCCCCCCCCCCAAAAAAAAAGAACATTACGTTTAATAAAAAAAAAAAATAAATGAAAAGCAAAATTATAAATAAAACTCTATACCTTTCAATAATAATGAAAGAGGCTCTAGATAGAATATTGAAATGAAATTAAGCCTTCACACAAGTACTATCATAACATAATTTACTTGGCCATGATTAAAGTATACTTTAAATGTTGGTGGGGGTATACTTGAAAGTATTGTGGCAAAGTAACAGTTGAAAATTAGTAGAATAGTAGATTATTTTAAGCTTATTTTTAGTCCCTCCTTATAGAAAAATAAACGTATGGTAGTTTTTTTGTTGTTGTTGCTTTTGTTGATGATCGACTTCCTCCTAAATAAGTAAGGGTTTGGGGTGGGTATAAAACCTTTTAAAAAAAGCTATGGGCTAGTGTAAAATACACATTCTAATGCAAAAACCATACATGTAGACATAACCTTTTGATTTAGCACACAGTGTTCATTACATTTCTTAATTCTTGTTTTACTCCACCCTTTTGCGTACTTCTGAGTACATTTTTAAAAGAATTTAATATGAAAATCAGAACAAACATTTTCATTTTAGTAACGTCTTCTTTATACTGTATCATAAAATGAAAAGTTAATTGAAGACCATCTCTTTTTATATCCCCGTAATCGAAGATTCGGGGGTATATAGTTTTATCGTGTCCGTTTGTATGTCTGTCTGTCTGTCCGTCTATCTGGCGGTCTGTTTATCCGCAAACACTTTAACCTTGACCATAACTTTTCATTTATTGAAGCTATGACTTTCATATTTAAGATGTGTATTCCTTGTGACAAGACCTTACTTTGGGTACCACCAAATTTGACCTTTTGACCTTTACCTTGGAGTTTGTCCCTTTTTACACAAAAATGCCAAATTAATACTTTTGCCATAACTTTTAAACGGCAAATACTAGCACTCTCATACTTCACATATGTATTTTTTGGCATGACCTTTCATTGGATACTAAAAACTTTGACCTTTTGACCTTGACCTTGGAGATTTCCGTATTTATGAAAAAAACTTTAACCTTGGTCATAACTTTTGAACGGTAAGGACTAGGGTTTTCATACTTCACATATGTAATCCTTGTTACATTAAACCTTTCTTGAGCTCAGGTGAGCATTTAGGGCCAGTATGCTTCATTATCTTTTTTTTTTTTGCCCCCTAAAAAATTCAGCTTTAATCCATCAGGAGTCTTTTTTCTACGGGGGTTATTTTTCTTCACGTGGGTTCTGCAAATTTTTAGGGTAGTGACACGTTTTCTACGGGCAAAGGGGTCATTTTTCGACGTCGAATAATGACCGGGGGTTATTTTTCGCCGTAGAATATTGACCGGGGGTCATTTTTCGCTGTCGAAAATTGACCCCCGGTCATTATTCGATGGGGGTCATTATTCGTCTTTACACCAGCTAAAATTTCAATGGACGTGAATTTAAGGTTACGAAAACATGTCATGCGATACAATTTAAAATGTCATAATATTATGCACCGTCACATGTCATTGATGCAAAGAATATCAAAGTGAAATCGGCAACACTTTCCGTGACCGTGTACGTGTGCGTAAGCAAAATATCAGACAGTGAGTATACCAGAATTCAGACAAACTCAGTTAAATGTACACCTGGAAGCGTGTGATTAAAAAAAACAATTCAAAAATTTCACTTACTTTTAACTCAGATTTGCTGGTGATACATGTATATAGACGGGAAAAAGAAAAACATTTTATGTTCTACTTCGTTTACTATCATAATATAAAACATGTAGAACACAATAAGTATGCTTCCCTAGCCGCCCAGAAAAAAAAACTATAGATAAAAACAACATTGATTTATCCTGAAAAAAATATGCAAAATAGCAATTGCGAGTAAACAAAATGAATAGCGGACTCATTCTCACAAACTTACGCAAGTGTCATAAGTTATGTACAATTAATTGACTTGTTTAAGTAAAGCCTGTGCAAAATAACTGTATACTCTCTGTAAACACATTTCGACTAAATGTAGCTATGAACCATTACACAACAATTTTGCATTTATGTATAGAAAGAAAATTTTTATAGAGCGACTAAACAAATTGTTTCCCGTCTATAAACAAATTGTTCCTGTTAACAAATTGTTCCTGTTTATGACAATAAATCTGTTATGTGCAATTTTTTTTTTTAATTTTCTTGTGATGAAAACAGTTTGATCAATCCTTTATATAAAACTTGTTTCAATTAACTTTCGTTTATTAAAAAAAAGTACAAGTAGCGGGTTGGTGGGTGTGAATGTGGCAAAGAAAAGCCTTTGAGTGATTGAATTTAATACCTGTTCACCTGTTCTACAGGTATGGACCTTTTAATATTGACCAATAGCTACGACCGCTTTTATTAGCACATAATAAACAAAAGCACGTGTTCCTAGCACATATGATAAATTAATTTATGTTCTTATTCGTTTGGCTCAAACATAAATTATTTACAATCATAACAACAACATTTTTCTATATAGGAATGAAAGCGTTTATTTGCCAGCATTTCGAACATAAAGAAAGAGGGATGTGGTTTTTAACGTCCTTAAAAAGTAATAAAAATTCAATGTTTCTTTATAAAAGAAGTTTTTGCTAAATATTTTTGTGAATTCAAATTCAATAAATATATATCTGGAAGCGTTTGATATAAACAATTCGAAATTTTCCCTTTCTTTTAAATCAGATGTGCCGGTGATATACCGGTATAGTCGGGGAAAAGAAAAACATTTTATAATGATTTTTAAGACAAAACTTATTAGTCTTTTTAAAATTACCTGTGATTTGTCCATGCATGTTTTTTCCATATTGTTTTATTTTATCTATGACGTTTTTAAAATATAAACATTAAAATTTTCAAATTAACTTGACGTCGTAATCACTGTTACTATAAGATACTGATGTTTGTAGGCCTACACCATTTTTGTAAAGGTTCACTGAAAATTTAAGTTAGTCACCATGACCTAAAAAAATAATCAGACTGATTGTCCTCCAGATGAGGGTGCAGTTAGTCAATTAGACAATATGTTGAGCTCATTTTGACGACTCGAGAAAAATCATACTGACTGATTCGATAGTCTACCTTGACTAATTGAAAGTCACCATGAGTACACTGTAAGGATTTCATTTGACTGTATTCTTGTCATAATGATAGATTCTGATATTCAAAATGATAACCATTTCATATCAAAATGACTTTCAATTAGTAATATTTCTAGGCATTTTGACTATATTGGAAATCATGATGACGATGCGCGTTAAATCATTTTGAATATTACGCATCAATGCCCTTCAGATACAAAATATAACAATTATACAACTAATGTTTGAACTTTTTATTACGAAATTGATTCATAAATATGGTTATTTCAAGCACCAAATACACACAAAAGTATAAACCGATTATCTTAATAAAGAACATAAGATTTGCATATAAACATTGTAAAAAGTTAAAAGAAATCATATACACCTGCATATATATAGCATAAACAGATATTTATATACTAGTATTTTCAAGCAAATTTATTTTACTGTTTGTAAATGATGTCTAATCAATCAAAGAAATAGCTTCAGGTAACAGTCTCTTGTTGCAACCTTTCAGTTGTTGCTTTGTTTGCCTACCTCAGAGCAATAATATTAACTGGTTGTTTTCTTCTTTGATCATTACAAATTCTTTTTCACAGGTCCTGCAATGAAGAATAGTCTTTATAATTTATACAGTTGCTTGATAGCAAAAGTAAAGTAGGCCTATATGAAAATAAATTTATTTATATTAAAAGGAATTCAAGATATAAATATAGTAGATATATATATGCAGTATTAAGAAGAAAATACCCCCGGTAATGGATACCATAATATTCTAGTCGTTTAATACATACAATTAAAATGAATAAAAATTACATATACCTTTAGCAAACATGGCACATAGGAATGAAATCATCATCAGTTCTGTTTTCTTCTTGTTTGGCTGTTTTCGTCAGAAATGGGTGAACTACAAACTATTGTGATTTTATTTTAAATGCCTTTATCATATACATGTATTATAAACAAAATACATGTAATAATACGAATAATATTTAGTGAAGCAGGCCAGTCTAGTCAGTGGAGAGTTAGTACATAAACATCAGGGACTTGTCTTTTTGTATTTTCTTTTATAAAATATAATGTTGAAAAATAACAAGTTCTATGTAAATCACCATTATACTTAAAATATAAGTTATCAGTACGTGTAATCCTACCTTATTTCTTTACTCAAGGTAACATCTTCGTGTACCTAATATGGTTTTCATCTTGTCTATATTCGTAACAAGGTATTGTATTTTGATTTATTTGTCCATTCAGTGGTAGTTGAGAGTCCATGCCATACCTTTGAGTTGTAAAAGAATAATACGTAATCGAATTTTCGACCAAGTCCAGCTGTTTGCAAAAATTGAAAATGCAAAAATCTACTTGAACACAATCAACCCACATCCTAGCCTACATGTATCATTATGATAATAATGTAAAATACAATAATTATTGAAGAAAAATATCGAGTACTTTGTTAATTATAATATTATTTCTCAGTAGAACATTTTTTGAATAAGTTTATCATAGAATTATTTGTCTAAAACAAGAAAACAATAAAACATGACATACCATCACTTTTCTGTTTTCCTGGAAGGAATATGGCGACCGACGCTATTGTTTCTTCCCGCCAAACAATATAAACAAAATGACCAGGATACAAGTCAAAGTTTACCAAAGACTGGTAATGTTGAGGAAACAGATAGTCAAATTATGTATTGACTAACTGAACGGAAGAAAATGACTTCAAATCTGGTCAACGTGACAAATTTATGTTTTCAGTGTTTTGAAGATTAAGAATGAAAGTGAATATCATATATATTACCCTAAGCCTGTTCTTTGCCTTAGGCAATTATGTATAGAATGTTCTTGAATAAAATAAATGTCCAAAGTAGACAGCTCACCGTTTATTTTTGTCTGAATTTCAAGAAAACTGGACTCCTGATTCTCCAATTTCTTCCAAATCTGAGACGTCTGATTCTCCGTTTCCCTCCTAATCCCAGATTCCCGTTTGTCCAATTCCTTCGTTATCCCAGACTCCTGGTTCTTTAATTCCTTCATAATCCTAGACTCATGGTTCTCGACTTTCTTCCGAAGCTCTCGGTTTTCATCTGTTATCACTCGCAATTTATCCACTAAGGCCTGAAACATTTCTTCTGATATGCCACGCTTGCATATGTCATCCTGAATGTCATATATTAATTGTGACAAAATTGATTTGCTCACATTAGAAAGTATGATTAATACGCTCCAGTAATACATTTCAGTAACTGTAGTATGAAAGCAAAAAAACCTTCCTTTTTTTAATTCTCTTGAGTTTTTACTTGAAACGGAAATGCATACTATGTTTTATCCGTTACTTTTTATGGGTTTGATTTCCTTCCTTCTCTAATTATAAGTGTTCGTATGTAATAAAATCATCCCCAAAAATTAATACGCAGCACTGTTAAGGCGTCAAAAAAGGGGCGGGGCGGGGCGGGGCGGGACAGGGCAGGGCTTTATTTATACGGAAAATATTTACTGTGACATCACCAAAAAGTCGGCATTTCTCATAATACCAGATAATCAATACTTTGCAATTTTAAACTACTAACCATAATTAAAAACATCAAAACTTATCAATGCATTAAAAATAGTTGCTAGCTATACCAGACAGCAGTTTATAAAAAAAATCAATGATCACAGCAAACTTTTCGACATGACGTCATTTTGGTAAAAAATGACGTAATTTCTTTGCTGTGAAAGGGCAGATGAAGTATATTTATGGCACGCAAATACAGTTGAAAGTTTATCGACTGTAAACTATAGTTTACAACAATTCGTCAACTGTAATTTTCATTTATATACTTAACATTTGTTAACTAGCCTATAATTAACGAATGCTAATCAAAGATAATCTGCCTAATAAAACGTTAACAATAGATTTTGTTGATTAACATAGATTCACGTCTGTGAAATATAGTTAAGAGTTGTTAATTATAGTTTCACAAATTGTGAAACTATAATTTTCAGATCGTTAACTATAGTTAAGAGTTGTAAACTATAGTTTACAAATCGTAAAACTGTATATATCAGACAATATAATTATGTTTTTTTAATCGCAAATGATTATTTTCAGTGTTAAACATAGTTTACGGTTCCGAAACATAGATTATCGCGTTAACTGTGGTTTACAGATGTATGATATAGATTAACGTTGTTAACTATAGTTTACAATCCGTAAAGTATAGTTATCAACCGATAAACATAGTTTATCGACTGTTATATATTTTAAACAGTGAAAAATGCATTTCATTATTTAAAAGAATATTATATACATATTTTAGATAGGCTATTAATACCATTGAAAAACCTTTTTAGTGTGATTTTTCAATGATTAGCGGGAGAATTTATGCAATTAATTTTACCGTGTGTATGTGTACAGGTTTTGCACGTTGACATCAAGGTGGCTTATTAAATCGCCTTTTCGTAAGGACATATGCTTAATAAATGTTAGCCATTTTTTGAATATATTAAAGGATATTTTCCTTAACTTGAAAAGTGTTGCTGCTTTCTTTAAATCGAGAGTGTGACTTAATAAGGACATAAAATACTTGGTAAAGGTCAAAGATATTTCGGAATGAGCATGTTTACTTGAAAATTTAAATATTAAAATGCAAATTCTATTGAAAGCAGCAGCATTTTCTAGGAAGGACAAAGTATGCAGAAACAAATGGTAACTTGTTTTTTCAATTTCAACTTGTGATATAGAAATTTGCTTATGACCTCCACTCAGTACACTTACTATGCAATTATATCAAATGACTGTCTATTGATGGGACCAAACATAATTCAGTACAAAGTGGGTATACTATCTTATTTCAATAAGTATTTAAGTTCTGTAATAATAAAGTTTAAAGTTTAAAGACTAAAGTTTAAACTTTAGAAAAATATACCAATCCAGGTGTATTTTAAGAGGAAGATCAAAATGACAAAAAATTAGCAATATCACATAGGCTGATTTTTACCATTTAGCTTTTCCTAATAAAATTCACCTGGCTTGGTATATTTTTCTTAAGTTTACATTACACTTTTAGCACCATGTTCACATATTCTGAAAATTGTTTTCGCCTGTAAACCTTTACTGAATGTGATTTGTCTATATTTGTTTTTTCCTTGAAATATTACTAATATTTTCCAAGTCTTTTTTATATTCCAGTTCTTAGGAGAAAAAATTCTAAGAACCATCCACATTTCTAAACTTGTGACATGATATTAAATCGTTTTCAAAGAAAAAAATTGTTTGTATCCTCTGTCCTTAAGAGTTCATGTTATCATATGATCCAATGATTTTTGTTAGAGTGTTAAGATACCGATAAATATTCATTTACATTTCCTTAATTTTCATGTTTTCATTTAGTCAAAAAGGGCCAAAAAAAGGCCGAAATCAATGGATCCGTCTCCATGGCAACCAAGGGCACGTGTGAAACTTCCGACACCATATTTACTAGTTTTGTTCTAAGACACACCTATGGTGAAAATTTCATCAAAATCCGAGACATGTCGTTTCCAAACGATATATGGTAAGTGTCACAATTGGCCCCTTAAAATGAATATCTTAATTTTACTTTACATATAGCTTTAATTTGTACAGCTTTATATGCGACCTTTATTGGTCATTTGCATTTTGAGCAAAATGCCGTTATTTTAGACAAAAAGACATAATAAAAATCACGTTTTCCCGCTATTTTAGCATATTTTGTATAAAACTGCTTATTTTCAAGCAGTTTTTCTTCCAGAAAATATAGAGCGCAGCCTAGAACAAGCTATATATTTTTACCAAAGATGTATCTATTCAATACTGATTAGTGACAGAAAAATTATGTATGTTCTAAACTGCGCTCTATGTTTCCCATAAGAAAAAAAAAACATCAAGAAAAAGGCATATTTTTGGCTTTTTTGTTAGATAGCAAAAATAGCATTATTTCTCATATCATTTACAGCTAGAGAGTGCATATAAATGTGAAAAATATATTAGAAATATTTCTAATATAATCTCTTCTTCAAAATAGATATCAATTAAACATATCTGAATGTCATTTTAAAATGTTGATTTTTAGGGGGCCAAAATTGGCTCTTATTAAGGTCTTCCGTTTCCAACGGAAGACCTTCTACTGATTCTGTTGGTAAAGATTATTATTCTTTTTTTTTTCTTCTACTTCCTAGACGCCAACTTTGAAGCCTCATATCTCAGTCATTTCTCAATTGATTTCGCTCAAATTTTCAGAGATACTAGAAGTTACTAAACTATATCAGAATGCTGTCGAAAATTTCAAAAAGTCACTTCCGGTTTTGAGTTACTCCCCTTTAACCGAAAATTTATAAGCTTTCGTTTCCAGACAAAGGCTCAGAAACAGCTGAAGCTGGAGCAGAAATTTTACTGATTTTAGATAATAAAAGGATTGAAGTTGTGCACATCGGTTTTCGTTTTACGATTTCTCTATTCAAAATGGCGCTATCTAGGGGTCAAAAATTAGAACGCCTAAAAGAATGAAAATTTACACCTATTTTGCTTTTTCTCTTCTAAACTAAAAATATTTTGTTAAAACATATAGAACAAAATTTGTGCAAAATTACAAGATCTTTAAAATGACATCTCGAAAAAAGGGCTGGCCCCTAAATTAAGGGATCTAGAGGGGCCAAAAGTTTTTTCCAGATATCTCAAAGAGTATTGAGAATTTGTAATACGTCCAAAAAGAAAAGTTGTTCGAAATGTCAAGCTTAATCTATTGAAGTCGTCAAAATGCATCTGGCGATGTTACTTCCGGTTAAACCGGAAGTCGTCAGAAAATGCATATTTTTGCCGTTCTTGACAAGTTTTTGGGTAACATATGTCACTGGAAGCATAAAACTTAATTTCCTGTCCGTCGACGTCACTTTCGGTCAAACCGGAAGTCGTTAGAAAATACATATTTTTGCCGTTCTTGACAAGTTTTTGGGAAACATATGTCACTGGAAGCATAAAACTTAATTTTCCGTCCGTCGACGTCACTTCCGGTCAAACCGGAAGTTGCCAAAAATAGCTTATATTTTAAGGTTTTGATGCAAAATTGAAATTATAAAGTGACTGGAGACCACTTAGCTCATTGCTTTATTTTGTTGACGTCACTTCCGGTCAAAACAGGACGGAAGACCTACTCGTTGCTTTGCAACGAGCTTTGCTCTAGTTCTTATTATTTTTCTTCCTGGGAAAATTTCGTCCGCGAGTGATCTTGTAAACTACACATCCGACTTAGGTGAAACCTTTTTAGGGTAAGTAGGCATGTTATGTAGATTTGCGGAACGAAGGTCATTTTGCGCGCACGTGCTTGCAAGAGCGTGCACGTGCAACACGTGAAATGACCAATATACTTGAAATTGCCGTAACTTTTATATTTTTCGATGTAATGCTTTGATATTTAGAATATAGAGACATATTATAAATATAGATAAGATGACATTGTCAACATGCCATTTTGCGCGCACGTGCTTGCAAGAGCGCGCACGTGCAACACGTGAAATGACCAATATAATGGATATAGCCGTAACTTTTTTATTTTCTGATGAAATCTTTTGAAATTTATAATGTAGGGATATATTAGTAGCGTAGACAAGATGACATGGTCAAAATACCAAGATGTCACGCGCATGCACGTGCGCTTCGCTCTGATTGGCTGAAACTAATTTCTCAATATCTTTCTTGTTTTTTAATAAAATCCTTTGAAATTTTGAATATAGTCAAACATTATGAAGATCTACAGCATGATATATAAGAATTATCATAAAAGCATGCGCAAGCACGTGTTCTGCAATCTGATTGGCTGAAACTTTAAATGGCTATAACTTTCTTGTTTCTCAACAAAACATGATGAAATTTAGAATATGAATAGGTATAATGGATTCCTACGTGACACTACTATGTTTGCATGCACTTGCGCATGCGCAATGCGTAAAATGATCAATATATTTGAAAAACGGTGACATTAATAATTTTATGATTTTTTATTGGTTCTTGGAATATATAAAGAAATGTTAATGATTTAGCAACATGCCATGATCACCTTGCATGTGCAAGCACGTGCTTTTGCGTGCAGTGCGTTAAATGACAAAAAGTTTATATCATTGTAGCTTTTAAAATTCTTTTATGAAATCCTGCAATACTGAGCATATTAAAAAAGTTTTAAAGGAAATTGGCACAAAAAAGGAGTTGGGGAGCGTTTGGGGAACATCTGTAACGGTCCCCGTTACAATTAGAACTAGTTGCCATAAGTATTAAATTTGAATAGTAAGTCTTAAGAAAGAATGATTAAAGAAGAAAATTTGATTCAAATTTAAGATACCTTGTTTAAACAAATATACAATGCAGAGTGCTCTTGGACTGTTCTCCCCTAACTTTCAGTGAAGATGTTAATTACATTCTTTAAATTTTTCATTGTCAAAAAATATTGAAAAATCTTTATGATTTTGTTTTAAATTTCAGCATTTGGTGATGGGTATGTTGCAAAATTTTGTTTAGTTTCTAATTTTCAGTTTAGGAGTTCCAATTAGTTTTGGTTTGTTTTTAAACATTATGACCCAGAGAGTTTGTTGTGTCAAAGACTGCAACAGCAGTGGATATCATTTGAAAAAATGGCGAGAACAGTTTTGCGAAATGCACTTTTGCAATTTTGGCACATCAAGGTGCATATGCACACCACCCTTTCAGTTATTTCCCTTTCCAACTGAACTTCGCGATCCCCATGCACGGTCTGTATGGAGAAAGAACATAAACAGGACCTCAACAGATGGGAAGAACATCTGGTCACCAAATGACAATTCGCGAGTTTGTTCTAAGCATTTTGTTGATGGTGCACCCTCACTGCTTCATCCTTATCCCACCATAAATCTAGGGCATATGTCATCTATTGTCTCCAAGGGTCGCTTACCTCCAACTAAAAGAGAATTAAGTAAAGAAACACCAAAAAAAAAAGGAAAATATCTGAAAACCAAGATGACCCTGTTTATGTGTGCAAACTTGATCATGACTATGCAAATCCTTGTATCACATGTATTGAAAAATCAAAAGAGATTTCAGCACTCAAATCAAAAATCAATGAACTCCAAATTGAGTTAATAAAGCAAAAGAAGCTAAAGCAAAAACCACTTTCCATTACAGACACAGTCTTAAAAAGTAACAAATCTGTAAGATTCCATACTGGTTTGCCTTCGTTAAGTGCTTTTCACACCATCTACAAGGTTATTGAGCCAAAGATAAAGAAAACCAAGTACTGGAGAGGTCCTAAGCATGTGTTCCACACCCTTAAACACAAGGTTTTAAAGAAGTCAGGGCCACGAAGATTTCTGTCATTAAAAGAGGAGATGGCATTGACTCTTATGAAATTAAGATTAGGTCTTTTGAATGAAGACTTAGCTACAAGATTCAATATCAGTGCTCCACATATCTCAAAAATCTTCACTACATGGATCAAGATTCTATCCAAATTTCTTGGAACCTTGGTGTTCAATCCATCCAAAGAAGTAGTGCGTGAAAATCTACCACCATCCTTCAGAAGCAAAAAATATTCATCTGTGCGCCATATCATTGACTGTACTGAGGTATTTTTAGAGAAACCGCAAAATCTAGAGGTGCAGACAAAAACGTGGTCAGATTATAAACACCATCATACTGCTAAGTTTCTGATCAGCATCAACCCATCCGGGATGATTAATTTTATATCAGACTGCTGGGGAGGTAGAACCAGCCATAAATACATCACCAATAGATCTGGTTTCTACAGTTTGATTGAACCCTATGATGTCATCATGGCTGACAGAGGATTCCAAATCAAAGAAGAGGTTACCCTTCTTCATGCCAATTTGATGGTTCCACCAGGACGTAGAGGAGCTTGCCAAATGTCAGCTGACGAAGTACAGCAAACAAAGCAAATAGCAAACAGGCGTATATATGTTGAGCAAGCCATTCGCAGAATGAAGTATTTCAGAATTCTGAAGCATGAAGTCCCTGCTACTTTATTTCAGCATTTAGATGATATAATTAAAACTGTTGCTGGCATTTGCAACTTGTATCCTCCCTTGCCTAAATACAAATAAATTATTCCAAAATTTTCTTTTATGTATAGCACCTACAAGAACAAGTAAAACATTTTTTCAATTCACAGTAACATTTTTTAATGAATTTAACAACAAACAGACAAACTAACAATGAAATAATATTTAACACTCCCTATGAATAAACAGTTTTTCTCCGTCAATAAATACTCATAATTTACTTGGATGTTGAACATTTCGAACAAAACCACTTATCTTTCTGTTTTAGTACTGTTTGTGTTACATTTACACACTTAAAATGAAACCACAAATTGCATTCATCACAAGCAATGCTTCTGTCACTATAGGATGTAATAGACCCTGTTTCTTTTATGATGTTTCTACACACTGGACAAAAATATCGAGAACTGTTACTTGTACCCACATCAACATCCATAGGTTCTATATTCTCTTGACATTCATTAAGTTTACGCGGGTATTTTAAGGCAGCACATGGACCAAAATTCGGCGAATTAAGACTTTTATATAATTATGTAACACTAATAAATCGGAAAAGTCAAGCATAAAACTTTTGTTATAATTATGCATTCTATAGACTTCAATGGGACTTATACTACATGAAGCACTTCACCATGACGTCACCACGTGACGTCTATAATTAGAAAATATGCCTTAATGAAAAAGTGAAAAGTTCAACACTACCCCGGGGATAATTAATTTCAATTTTTAATAATAATTATGTAAAACATCTCTGTACCATGAAAAGTGCTGCTAGAATCCTACTGTCCTATCACAGAAATAATTATTCAACACTTTCTGACGAAACCTTCCCAAAATTTTCACAGTTTGTTCAGAACATCGAAAAAAATGCATTAATTCCCGTAAACCATACGATTCTAGCAGCACTTTCCAAAAACAATAGCATAAGAACTTTAGATAGAAACAAAAATCAAGTTTCAAAGTGTGCGGCGTAGTGTTGAACTTTTGCATCTTATTTGTTACGAACGACAGAGGAAAGGCTGATCGGCAAGTAAACAGCCTCCCTGCTTTAATTTTACGAAGAAATTGTTGAAGTATATTGCCATACCTTGTTCATAAGCTTTATTCCTACATGAATCACACATGATATTCATTCTAAATGCTTTTTAACTCCGATTTCTTGTGTTTGTTTAAATGAATTCTCGTTACGTTTCACTTTCACTCTGCTACTGCATGATCAACAGTTATGACGTCACGGGTTTGGTATTTAACCCTAGTGATAACTACAGAGACCCAGAAACGACAAAATTCTGTTTGTATTATGCCTCTGCATATTTTGATTAATTTTTACGACCTCAAATCAATCTTAGATATCGATTATAAGAAATTGTTATCTCTAAACTTCACGTCATATAGCTTACTATGACGTCATATCATATAGGCAAGTAGAATATTTGGTTGTAACCTTAACCTACCTGCGTACCTTGTAATAGTTCAGATACAATGTAATCAGTGAAAAATATAACTAAATTTGGTAACAAAAATTTTGAATATGCATCCTGATCAAATTTGATTCTACATTGTAATGGGCCATTTTTTGTGTATATATATAAATCACACCAATTGCGACCTGTTATGCCGAGTTGACCCTGAATCTGGGTAAAATATGCATGATTTTTTTTAACACAAAAACCATCATTACAAATTTTTACATATTCTGGAAGATGACAAACACAAAAAGATTTACATTTTTTACACTCCGGTACAAGAGGACACTTAACTTCAAGAAGACCATCTCCACAACATGAACAAGAAACCAGTAAATCTGGTGTAGCACTAAGAAACATATTTCTCTTGTATATAAACAGACCACACTTTCTTGATGACACATTGACATGTTGTTTTTTATAAGTATTTAAATAAGAACAGATTGCTAATGGCTCAGTTTCTCTACCATATTTTAATGATTTGATATTGGGATTAATCTTTGTATAGCACATGATAGACTTGGTAAGTGAAGAACAATCTACTTGTACATCTTTTCTACGACCATCCAGAACAGAGTTCACTTTTGTATATACTTGATAAAATTTAGAAGCAGTTATCCGTCCTTTACGCAAGCGGTGCCAATTTTCATTTTCATGTTGTCCAACAGTAAATTTCTCAATAGTTGAAATTTCATAATCATCAATTTTTGGTAAAAAATTTAAAAATTCATAACAAGTATTTTGAGAACCATAAGACTTTGATATGGTTGATAAATCAAATTTATCAATAACAGAAAGGTCTTCATGGCCTGTATCTTCTTCGTTTAATCCTACGGCTCCCTCTGCTTCCTGAGCTGAAGTTGGAACATCACCAGTCCGAGGTAAACCTTGAAGTAAATAAACAAAACTAATCACAATAAGTCTTTGACTGGTGTAAAATTTATCCACGTCTTGTCAAACTAGATATGTTGTATATTATATGATGTACCAAGCCAACAAACTGGGCAAACCAGGAAACACCTCACGGGAGAGTATCGATAAGCAACATAGTAATGTGCCAGACTAGTCAGTGAACATCATTACATGTGAAAACATTTTTACAGTATTTCCATCTTACAAATTTTATAACTATGTTATATAACTTATATAGATTTTTATTAATTAATTAGTAATAATACATTTCAGAATTATGCAGTCATGCTAACTGGTTTAAAGGTTGTCAAATGTGAGGAGACAATTTGTGAAGTCTTATTCATGCTCTGCAGGGTGACACCTGTGTTGCCTCCCTTCAAATGACTATAAAATAGCTCAAGTGAGCAATTAGTATGACAACTCTGTTGTCTTCACTAAGTTTAAAATAGATGTCATAAACAAGATGACTCATATTTATAATTACATAATTAAATTTGTTTACGGATTGGTAAACAATTAATTTTAACAGTGAGGACAAAGTTATCATGGTTATATTGAAGATACTTTGAAAGTATGGAATTGGAGCAGTCGATAGAAGAAAACAAGATTTGACTAATGTTTTCTAATCTTATGCTATCTTAATATAAGATTCTTTATAATAATAAAACAATCATGGACTGTTCAGAAGGGGACCATCACTAATTATCAGGTCCGAGTAGGGTTGTTGCCCTTTGGCACAAGGGCTCTCAGGTGTCAACTGTACTCAGACTTATGATATGTCTCAATCCCCTGTTATAAAGAGTCCATAATGTTAGATTAGTTATAATTTACCTTTGAATAAACAGGCCTCGGGGACAACACCACGAAGTGCAATGCTCAAACTGTCAAGTATGGCGGTGTTGGACTCCTCAATTTCAAGAGGGTTGTACTTTTTCTTTTCAGTGGCCACTAGTGGTCTGCTTTTAGCTATAAAATTAAATTATATATAAACACAAAATTGATTCATAATCTCTTTCAAAAAAGATATATATTTAGCCTTTCATTAGTGTTTTTGTTGTATATGAAATGAAAAAAAAAAAACATCTAAAGAAATTTTAAAAAATTCATGTATTTCAAGGACACTGTATAATACCCTGGTACCACAGAATATTTAAGTAAACAACAATATGGAAGTATGTTATGAAATCATAGTTTAAATGATATACCATATTTAGCTCGAGAAGATTTCTTCAGGCTGGTACATAAGGCTGATATTTTCTGTGGCTCCAAATCTTTCATCACCTTTGGCTGCACCCAACCACATCTGGCCATAGTACATGATGTCTGCCCAAACTGATTAGCAGCCTCAATGCGAAAAAGTAATGCAGCAACATGGTTGCATGTTTGCCCTAATCTACAATATTGATCAATGTCAAACATATAATTTAAAACATGTATGACACACTTTATCTTATTAAATCAAATTTGACCATTACATAATTAGTCAACTGAAATGTAAATTTTCATACCCTGCAGTACATGTACAGTAGGCTCCTAAAAACCTCACCATCCTCTTCCGAAATTGCTGCCCAGCAGTCATGTAAATCATCTCGAATTCGTTGGGAGGGGGTGCACTTTGCTCTTAAGATGCATTTCTTTTCGCTTGTCAAACGGTAATAAAAAACTTCTTGGAGCCAGCCACTTGTAAAATATTCATATGCTTTGCCAACCTTGTAATCTTTGAGAAGTGAATTTGTAAGGGAGACATCTCCATGATTTAATAAAAACTGAGTAATGTCAGACAAAAATGTCGGTGGCCACTTATCTATTGCACTCTTCTCGTCCATCCATCCTTCGTATGTTTTCAGGGGGTCTTGGATTCCACAAGCAGATAAAATACTTTCATAGCACTTAGCATTATGTTCTAAAATATCACGAGCTGTTGGAATAATAGGTAGATTTAACTTGGAAGCAGAAAAACAAAGAGCTACAAGTTCTTCTTTAGTACCTTCTTTAGACAGACCCCTCTTGGTTAAATAGGCCTTCAAATTTTCTGTTTTCCACGTTTGGAATTCTTGCAGGGTGTAAATCTGATCTCCAGGATCCATAGTGTAAGTCTATATCAAATTGTGTATACGTAAAATGGCTCAAAATACAGTAATTCGATAAATAAACAAGTCGAAATAATACCCGCTCAGTATTGTTTTAGCAATAAGGCCGCTTAGGTTAAAGACTTTACGCCGATTGACCTTTGACACGGGCCGCTTACAACATATTATTGAGGAATGTGAAAGTCGTCTATTGAGACAAAATCCGGCGCTGAAAGCAGGCCTAGTGGCAGTAGTGCTCTTGGATAGGCCTATAGAGGGGTCTACGTTTGAATAATGTAAGACGGATTCAATTTTTTTTTCAACAAGAAAATGTTTTGTATCAATTTTACTTTATGTGTTTAACATGTTCAATCGGCTAGCAACTTAATCAAGCCTGATTCATGGTTTTTGGAGGGGTCCTAGGGAGGGGGGGGGGGTTAACGTACCATTCCCAATGGTAAAAAGTTTTAGTATGTGTTTTTCCCAATTTCATAAAAGAAAATTCTCAAAAAGAGAAACGAAACAAACAGATATGCCATCATAATTATGGTAAAAAAAAATACCAAATTCAGTAATATGAATATTTAAAATGTCTTTTAGGCCTAAATATCTAAAAAGCAGTCTCCAACTACTGATTGACTGCAAATAAAATAATTCAATGAAATAGGCTGGTCTTTGCAAATAATAAAAAACACCACTTATTTGGGCAACCAAACAATATTTTGAAGATGGCCTAAGCCAGTATATGAGCATGACTGATGAAACAAATATAGTAAATGTTTCTAGTCTGTTTGGAGTTTAACGATTTTTTTAGTTACAAAGCTTTGAGGCAATTTCAAATGAAAATCATATCCATAAAACTCGTTTAGATACGAAAACGGATATTGCTACATGTAATTACATGTAATAGATAATATAGAGAAGTTATCTTAGATCTCAAGCTAATCTATAAAAAATTAACGAATTTCTTTTACAGATATAACGAATTACAGATCTAGTGAAGTTATTTCGTAGGTCGGACTGACCAAGTGACTTCTGTAAAACTGAGTTTTACCGTATACGGTGCTCTTGTAAAACTCAGCTGAAAACATTAGGAAAACAGCCAATTCAGAAAATTTGTGTACCCCGCTTTACGGCTTAGGCTAAAAAAGAAGAGCATGCATAGGACGGGGAGGGGGGCCGGGGTCGTATCCCCCTTGAATTTGTAGAATTATTAAAGGTACTTGGACACAGATTTGAAGTTAACATTTTCTCATTTTTTCTGTATAATATCACGAATTATATATATTTTAATAGCATTTCACACAAAAATTGATTAAAAATTTTATTTCATTTAAAAGTTATTAAAACTTTAAATTTTTTGGCGGGTTTGATTGACACATCCTTGCACTTTCACAAATTTTAACTTTATTCTTAATCCTTAGGAAAAGTGGCAATTTTGATGTGTTTTAATGAGATATATTAAAACTTTTATGAAGAAAAATAATTTTATTCAGAGTAGAAATGTTAGAAAGCAAAACACCTTCACAAGTATCGTCATTCCGAACTAAGAGATGCGTACAGAGTTTAGCAAATCGAGCACACTCGTGTTATGTACACAGTGTTTGTAAACAGGGCTCGAGTTCTGTTATTGTTTATATTTAGAATTCACCGGGTGCGTTCAATCGTCAGTCTGCTTACCACAACTGCACGGACTGACAATATATTGTGTGTTTGTTTTGCTTTCGAACGTGTCTACTCTGAATTTTCTGGATTATAGTCTTAATAATTTTCATTTATACAAAACGAGATTGCCACTTTTCCTAAGGATTAAGAATAAAATTAAATTTGTGAGAGTGCAAGGATATGTCAATCAAACCCGCCGAAAAATTTGAAATTTTGCTTCATTTTATAACAAAAGGTCACAAGGCTGCTACTTACGGAATAACGGGGCGCAATCAATACACATTGGAATTCCGACAAATTGTTTGAAGACATTGTCTCCATATTGTCAATCAATAACTCGAGTAGCTTTTCAATATCAACTTCAGAGTACTTTTGTGTCAATCAGATAATGTAAGTATTTTATGAAAATATTTTTGCAAATGACTAATGACAAGGTCTGTAAATATCTTAGTTGCAATTTATTGAAAAAGCAGCTGTCAATGATTTAAAAAATCTTGATTTTAATTTTGGACCAACTTAAAGCAATGGTTTTGTCTGGTACCCAAATATCTTACAATATATTCATAGCAAGCATTTCCATGGCGCTTGGAAATTGCCGAGTAAATACCGACACAGTTTGTTACCTTTTAAATGCATCGCAGAATCACATTTGCATACCTTGAGAGATGTGTGCTTATGAGTAAACTTTAAAAGATACATTTGTTTTCTCCAATAACACTGCAATGTCCTATAAAAAGAATTAATTTATTCATCGATAAAATAAACAAATTGTCCAAAAAACTATTCAAAATGTATGTAAGAAATTAATTCTTATTTTTTGAGAGCATTTTATCGTCTTTTTGATCGAATCTCGCTTCGCTGTAATCCTTTTTTTAAAAGTATCAGATCATAATCCGAGAACAGAAAAAAACATATTCATCAAATAGTTTTAATGCTTCTTCACGGACGGTCTGGGCACTAGATATGTGTCATCTACTATATATCTCTGTTGTCCCACTTCAGCACTTTGGTCTTCATTAGCCGGTATGACGTCATAATCAGTATGACTAAACATCCGAGAAATTCGAGAATTTCGGGTATCCCTGGAATCATCCCCCTTTGTGAATTCCTGTATAGGCAAGTACATGCTATTTTCCTCGAAAGGTTTGGCTGTGTCGTAATACACTGCATTGTCTTGAATTTTTGTGACGTCCAGGGGGGTTAAATCGGCGTACATGTTGACTTCCGGATGTGACCTACGGATGATCTCGTATGTGTTCATTTCCTTAGCATTAAACATCGGATTCTGTATTCCTATGTTAGTACCCTGACCTGCAAATGATCATGTAATAAAACGTTAGACAGGCTTATAAATATAAGAGCATAATAAAGGGACAGAGATAAAAAGACTTTTCAATCGGAGAAATATAGGCAGATTGATTTGTTTACTGTTACAATACATTAGTGTTTTAAATGTCATCCTTATTCGACACAAAGTGAATCCAATAGTTATTGGATATTTATTGGATATTTCTTGATTTTTATATTTCCAAATATTTTTCCTTAAAATTCTTTGCAAATATGAAAGCTTTATTATTTTCTAATGAACAACCATGGGATGAGTACTAATATTTCCATTGCTATGTGATTGAAGTCAAAAAAAATAGTGAAAACCTTTTTTAAAAAAGGAATCGTTGAGCGACATATACATGTATTTGTGGAAAGTCATCATGAAAATGGTGTAAATATGAGTTAAAATTTTATTTTTGTGAAGATATATGAACTACAACGCTTCACACATGTATATTACCATGAAGGGCTAACGCGCTTCGAAATATATGCAAGCGTGATGCGTTGTAGTTTATTTCCTTAGGAATTCTCAAAAATTATATTCCTCACTTAAATGAATGTTTTCTTTCTTTTGATTTCCAAATGCCAAGTTAAAAGATCAGTCTTCTAACCATTGCAAACACATGCAATTAAAATATCAATTTACGTTAGATACGCCTAGTGAATCCCAACTTTGACGATCATGATATAACTTCCGGTTTTACAAGCATTGTTTATGAAAACTAAATCACATTAATTTTGTAGCTGTGTATACTGATCGAATGATTATATTTAAGTTTCCACTTTAACATACAAACCTCTTGGTCTGTGATACCTCCTCCATATAAAGACGCCGACTAAGACAAGAGCGATGACCGATAGCACTCCTGTAGTGACCGCTACAGTGACGTCACCACTACTTCCGGTCTCGGATGGTCCCTTTATCACCGGGGCCTGCTGGAGATTAGCTGTAATGTACACGTATAACGAGGTGAAGGAAATGTTGGTTTCATATTGGCTCTAGAAAAAAACAGACTTTTGATCTCGTGCAATGTCATTTTTTACAAAGGGAAAAAAAATACAGCGGGAAAATAACATTGAGATTAAAAGTAGGATCGTTGAACTTTTATGACCCCTCATTGGCGTCGGAAGCAAATTGAAAGTGGGGGGGGGGTATAAGTGTAAGAGAATTTTTTGACCTTCTAAAAAACCTGACAAACAAAAAAAGGGGGAAACTACGGAAGCCCGTTGGTGCCATGTACGAAAAATATTTTATCTGGCGGCTGCAAAATGATAAGTGGCGGCCGCCACTTAAGGTAAAGATCCATACCACGTAAAATAACGTTATGTGACGTTATTCTCGTTTGTGACGTTATTACGTTGAACGCGCCCGACGCATATTCTATCAAGAATGCCTGACGTCGATTTCACTTACCGTAAAAAAAAAAGGTACATTAATTTCCAAATAAAATGCATAAATATACGATGTTCAGTTATTTTCCGGGATGCATGATCGAAGGAGAGTTTAAATTTAGATGATTCGTCAAACCGAAAGTACAACAAAGATGGCATGGAAGATTCATTGTCTCGAGTACAAGATAACTAAAAGACTTCGACAATCGGGTCGTTTTTTGTCTCTGTAAGTTGAAGAAATACAGAGTAACAAATAAATGGTTCTCTTGTCGAAAGTCATTATAGGTTGCTTACATGTTTGTAC
>NW_026930404.1:0-40694 GCF_032062105.1 Saccostrea cuccullata | reverse complement strand
ATGAAGTTTTCCATCAGCAATTTTTAGAGCTACAGAGTCAGTATGTAGAACTACAGAAACAGGATTTCTAAGCAGGATTTAGAGTTACAGAGATAGTATTTAGAAAATACAGAGGCAGTTTTTAGAGTTATAGAGATAGTAATCAGAACTACAGAGTCAGTATTTAGAATTATAGGGATATTATTTAGAACTACAGAGGCAGGATTTAGAGTTACAGAGACAGAGGCAGGTTTAGAGTTACAGAGAATGAATTTAGAACTACAGAAGCAGGATTTAGAGTTATAGAGATAGTATTTAGAATAACAGAGACAGGCTTTAGAGTTTACAGTTACAGAGAAGGTATTTAGAACTACAGAGGCAGGATTTAGAGTTATAGAGATAGTATTTAGAACTACAGATCAGTATTTAGAGTTACAGAGTCATTATTTACAGCTACAGAGGCAGGATTTAGAGTTATAGAGATAGTATTTAGCACTACAGATAGTATTTAGAACTACAGAGGCAGTATTTAGAGTTACAGAGAAAGTATTTAGAATTTAAGAGATATATTATTCAGAACTACAGAGGGAGGAGTTGGAATTTCCGAGATAGTATTTAGAGCTACAGAGAGGATTTAGAGTTACAGATATTTTGAGAACTACAGAGTTTAGAGTTACAGAGATAGGTATTTAGAACTACAGAGGCAGGAATACAGAGAAAGTATTTAGAGTTACAAAGATTGTATTTAGAGTAACAGAGACAGTATTTAGAGTTACAGAGATAGTATTTAGAACTACAGAGACAGGATTTAGAGTTACAGATCAGTATTTAAAGTTACTGAGTCATTATTTACAGCTACAGAGGCAGGATTTAGAGTTACAGAGATAATTTTAAAAGCTACAGAGGCAGGATTTAAAGTTACAGAGATAGTATTTAGAGGAACAGAGAAAGTATTTAGAGTTACAGAGAAAGTATTTAGAGTTACAGAGATAGTATTTAGAGTTACAGAGGCAGGAGTTAGAGTTACAGAGATAGTATTTAGAACTAGATGGTTAGAGAGATAGATTTAGAGATACAGAGATATATTAGAGCAGAGACAGGATTAAGAGTTACAGAGATAGTATTTAGAGTTACAGACACAGGATTAAGAGTTACATGTAGAGGATTTAGAGTTACAGAGATAGTGTTTAAAGATACAGAGATAGTGTTTAAAGCTACAGAGATAGTGTTTAGAGTTACAGAGATAGTATTTAGAGTTACTGAGATAGTGTTTAGAGTTACAGAGAGAGTATTTAGAGTTAAGAGAGAGAGATATATTTAGAACTAGAGAGAGTTACAGAGATATTAGAGAGCTACAGAGGCAGTATTTAGAGTTACAGAGATAGTATTTAGAGCTACAGAGGCAGGATTTAGAGTTACAGAGATAGTATTTAGAACTACAGAGGCAGGATTTAGAGTTACAGAGATAGTATTTAGAACTACAGAGGCAGGATTTAGAGTTACAGAGATAGTATTTAGAACTACAGAGACAGGATTCAGAGTTACAGAGATAGTATTTAGAGATACAGAGATAGTATTTAGAGTTACAGAGATAGTATTTATAGTTACAGTCAGGATTTAGAATTACAGAGATAGTATTTACAGCTACAGAGACAGGATTTAGAGTTACAGAGATAGTATTTAGAACTACAGAGACAGGATTTAGAGTTACAGAGATAGTATTTAGAGCTACAGAGGCAGTATTTAGAGTTACAGACTTAGTATTTAAAGCTACAGAGGCAGGACTTAAAGTTACAGAGATAGTATTTAGAACTACAGAGGCAGGATTTAGAGTTATAGAGATAGTATGTAGCACTACAGAGACAGGATTTAGAGTTACAGAGATAGTATTTAGAGCTACATAGGTAGTATTAAGAGCTACAGAGGCAGGATTTAGAGTTACAGAGATAGTATTTAAAGCTACAGAGGCAGGATTTAGAGTTACAGAGATAGTATTTAGAACTACAGAGAGAGGATTTAGAGTTACAGAGATAGTATTAAGATCTACAGAGGCAGGAGTTAGAGTTATAGAGATAGTAGAATAACAGAGACAGGCTTTAGAGTTTACAGTTACAGAGAAGGTATTTAGAACTACAGAGGAAGGATTTAGAGTTACAGAGAAAGTATTTAGAGTTACAGAGACAGTATTTAGAGTTACAGAGATAGTATTTAGAGTTACAGAGACAGTATTTAGAGTTACAGAGATTATATTTAGAACTACAGAGACAGGATTTTGAGTTCGAGAGATAGTATTAAAAACTACAGAGGCAGGATGTAGAGTTACAGAGACAGTATTTAGAGTTTCAGAGATAGTATTTAGAGTTACAGAGATAGTATTTAGAGGTAAAGAGGCAGAATTAAGAGTAACAGAGATAGTATTTAGAGGTAAAAAGGCAGAATTAAGAGTTACAGAGAGAGTATTTAGAGGTGAAGAGTTACAGAGACAGGATTAAGAGTTACAGAGATAGTATTTAGAGGTAAAGAGGCAGAATTAAGAGTTACAGAGAGAGTATTTAGAGGTAAAGAGGCAGAATTAAGAGTTACAGAGAGAGTATTTAGAGGTAAAGAGGCAGAATTAAGAGTTACAGAGATAGTATTTAGAGGTAAAGAGGCAGATTAAGAGTTACAGAGATAGTATTTAGAGGTACAGAGAGGAGTTACAGAGATAGTAGAGTTACAGAGAGAGAGATAGTATTTAGAGTTACAGAGAGGATTTAGAGAGATAGTTTAGAGGTACAGATTCATATTAGAGTTGTAGATACAGGATTAGAAAAGTATTTAGAGTTACAGAGATAGTATTTAGAGGTACAGAGAAAGTATTTAGAGGAACAGAGATAGTATTTAGAGTTACAGAGATAGTATTTAGAGGAACAGAGATAGTATTTAGAGTTACAGAGATAGTATTTAGAGCTACACAGATAGTGTTTTGAGTTACAGGGACAGGATAAAGTGTTACAGAGACAGGGTAAAGAGTTACATAGATGCTATTTAGAGTTACAGAGATAGTATTAAGAGTAACAGAGATAGTGTGTAGAGTTACAGTATTTAGAGTTACAGAGATAGTATTTAGAGGAACAGAGACAGTATTTAGAGTTACAGAGATAGTATTTAGAGTTACAGAGATAGTATTTAGAGTTACAGAGATAGTATTTAGAGTTACAGAGACAGTAGTTAGAGCAGCAGAGATAGTGTTTAAAGGTACAGAGACAGAATTAAGAGTTTAGAGTTACAGAGAGATAGTATTTAGAGGTACAGAGGCAGGATTTAGAGTTACAGAGAAAGTATTTAAAACTATATAGGCAAGATTAAGAGTTACAGAGATAGCATTTAGTGATATAGAGGCAGGATTTAGAGTTACAGAGATAGTATTTAGAGGCACAGAGGCTGGATTTAGAGTTACAGAGATAGTATTAAGATCTACAGAGGCAGGATTTAGAGTTACAGAGAAAGTATTTAGAGGTAAAGAGGCAGAATTAAGAGTTACAGAGATAGTATTTAGAGGTAAAGAGGCAGAATTAAGAGTTACAGAGATAGTATTTAGAGGTAAAGAGGCAGAATTAAGAGTTACAGAGATAGTATTTAGAGGTAAAGAGGCAGAATTAAGAGTTACAGAGATAGTATTTAGAAGTACAGAATCAGTATTTAGAGCTACAGAGATAGTGTTTAGAGTTACGGAGAGAGAGTTAAGAGTTACAGAGATAGTATGTAGAGTTACAGAGATAGTATTTAGAGTTACAGAGATAGTATTTAGAGGTAAAGAGGCAGAATTAAGAGTTACAGAGATAGTATTTAGAGGTAAAGAGGCAGAATTAAGAGTTACAGAGATAGTATTTAGAGGTAAAGAGGCAGAATTTAGAGTTACAGAGATAGTACACAGAATTAAGAGTTACAGAGATAGTATTTAGAGGTAAAGAGGCAGAATTAAGAGTTACAGAGATAGTATTTAGAGGTAAAGAGGCAGGAGTAAGAGTTACAGAGTTAGCATTTAGAGGTAAAGAGGCAGAATTAAGAGTTACAGAGATAGTATTTAGAGGTAAAGAGGCAGAATTAAGAGTTACAGAGATAGTGGCAGAGTTTTACAGAGATAGAGGTAGAGGCAGAATTAAGAGTTACAGAGATAGTATTTAGAGGTAAAGAGGCAGAATTAAGAGTTACAGAGATAGTATTTAGAACTAAAGAGGCAGGATTAAGAGTTACAGAGATAGTATTTAGAGGTACAGAGGCAGGATTTAGAGTTACAGTGATAGTGTTTAAAGTTACAGAGATAGTATTAAGAGTTACAGAGATAGTATTTAGAGTTACAAAGCTACAGGGGCAGGATTTAGAGTTACAGAGAAAGTATTTAGAGAGGCAGGATTGAATAGAGAGAGTATTTAGAGGAACACGGAAAGTATTTAGAGTTACAGGGAAAGTATTTAGAGTTACAGAGATAGTATTTAGAGGTACAGAGGCTGGAGTTAGAGTTACAAAGATAATATTTAAAGCTACAGAGGCAGGATTTAGAGTTTCAGAGATAGTATGAAGAACTACAGAGGCAGTATTTAGAGTTACAGAGGCAGGATTTAGAGTTACAGAGATAGTATTTAGAACTACAGAGGCAGGATTTAGAGTTACAGAGAAAGTATTAAGAACTACAGAGGCAGGATTTAGAGTTACAGAGGAGGGATTTAGACGTATAGAGGCATGATTTAGAGTTACAGAGATAGTATTTAGAACTACAGAGGCAGGATTAAGAGTTACAGAGATAGTATTTAGAACTAAAGAGGCAGGATTTAAAGTTACAGAGATAGTATTTAGAGTCACAGAGACATGATTTAGAGTTACAGAGATAGTATTTAGAGGCACAGAGGCAGGAGTTAGAGTTACAGAGATAGTAGTTAGAACTATAGAGGCAGGATTTAGAGTTACAGAGATAGCATTTAGAGCTATAGAGGCAGGATTTAGAGTTACAGAGATAGTATTTAAAACTATAGAGGCAGGATCAAGAGTTACAGAGATAGCATTTAGAGCTATAGAGGCAGGATTTAGAGTTACAGAGATAGTATTTAGAGGAACAGAGATAGTATATAGAGGAACAGAGATAGTATTTAGAGGAACAGAGATAGTATTTAGAGTTACAGAGAAAGTATTTAGAGTTACAGAGATAGTATTTAGAGGAACAGACATAGAATTTAGAGGAACAGACATAGAATTTAGAGTTACAGAGATAGTATTAAAAACTACAGAATCAGGATTTAAAGTTATAGAGATAGTATTTAGAGCTGCAGAGGTAGGAATTAGAGTTACAGAGATAGTATTTAAAGGTACAGAGGCAGTATTTAGAGTTACAGACATAGTATTTAAAGGAAATAAGAAAGGATTTAGAGTTACAGAGATAGTATTTAGAACTATAGAGGCAGGATTTAGAGTTACAGAGATAGTATTAAGATCTACAGAGGCAGGATTTAGAGTTACAGAGATAGTATTTAGAGTAACAGAGACAGTATTTAGAGTTACAGAGATAGTATTTAGAGTTACAGAGATAGTATTTAGAGTAACAGAGATAGTATTTAGAGTAACAGAGATAGTATTTAGAGTTACAGAGATAGTATTTAGAGTACAGAGGCAGGATTTAGAGTTACAGAGATAGTATTTAGAACTACAGAGGCAGGATTTAGAGTTACAGAGATAGTATTTAGAACTACAGAGGCAGGATTTAGAGTTACAGAGAAAGTATTTAGAACTACAGAGGCAGGATTTAGAGTTACAGAGATAGCATTTAGAGCTATAGGGGCAGGATTTAGAGTTACAGAGATAGTATTTAGAGCTACAGAGGCAGTATTTAAAGTTACAGAGATTATATTTAGAGCTACAGAGGCAGGGTTAAGAGTTACAGAGATAGTATTTAGAGCTACAGAAGCAGTATTTAGAGTTACAGAGACAGTATTTAGATTTACAGAGTTAGTATTGAGAGCTACAGAGTAATTATTTAGAGTTAAAGGGACAGGATTTAGAGTTAGAGAGATAGTATTTAGAACTACAGAGTCAGTATTTAAGGTTACAGAGATAGTATTTAGAGCTAACAGAGAGTTAGAGGATATTTAGAGTTACAGAGATAGTATTTAGAAATACAGTCAGTATTTAGAGTTACAGAGATTATATTTAGAACTACAGAGACAGGATTTTGAGTTACAGAGATATATACAGAGATAGTATTAGAGTTACAGAGTCATTATTTACAGCTACAGAGGCAGGATGTAGATTTACAGAGATAGTATTTAGAACTACAGAGGCAGGATTTAGAGTTTACAGAGAAAGTATTTAGAGCTTTAGTGGCAGGATTTAGAGTTACAGAGATAGCATTTAGAGCTATAGAGGCAGGATTTAGAGTTACAGAGATAGCATTTAGAACTACAGAGGCAGTAATTTTAGAGCTACAATATCAGTATTTCGAAATACATAGACAAGATTTAGAGTCAGTACATAAGAGTTACAGTCTGTATTTAGAACAATAGAGTCAGTTTTGAGAGTGACAAGGACAGATTTTAGAGTTACAGAAAAAGTATTTAGAGCTAAAAGATTAGTATGTGGAGCTATAGAGACAGCAATTAGAGTTACAGAGGCAGTATTTAGAGCCACAGAGACAGGGTGTTTAGCTATAGAGACAGTATAAAGGACTACAGAGTCGGTATTTTGAGTTATAGAGACTGTATGTGGAATTATAGAGACATGATGAAAAGTAAAAGAGAGAGTATTTAGAGTTACAGAGACAGAATGTAGAGCTACAGAGACAAGATTTAGAGTAAGAGAGACAGTGTGTAGAGCTGCAGCTTTAATATTAAGAACTACAGATTGTAGTATGTTGATATATGGACACATAGAATTTAAAGCTACTGAGTCAGTATAATGAGCTAAAGCGTCATTTTTTACAGCATCAGTATTTAGAAATACATAGAGAGGATTTAGAGTTTCAGGGATAGGATTTGAGCTACAGAGTCAGTATTTAAAGCTACAGAATCAGTATTATAAACTACAGAGACAGGATTTAGAGTTACAGAGATAGTAATTAGAGTTACAGACATAGTATTTAGAGCTACAGAGATAGAGAATTTAGAGATTATTAGAAACGATGAGGCGGGATTTAAAGTTCTGAGTCAGTATAATGAACTACAGAGTCAGTATTTAGAGCTACAGCATCAGTATTTAATACTAAATAGAGGAATTTTAGAAGTATACAGTCCGGATTAAGAGTTTCAGAGTCAGTTTTTAGAACTAAAGAGTCGGTATTTAGAGTTACAGAGACGGTAGTTAGAGCTACAGGATACGTATTAATTAAGAGAGACACTGAGAAAGGTTAGAGCTACAGGGACAGGATTCAGAGTTAGTATTTAGAACTAAAGAGTCGGTATTTAATCTTACATAGGCAGTATTTAGAACTATATAGACAGGATTTAAAGTTACAGAGATAGTATACTAGTAAGTAGTGTAACAGAGATAGTATTTAAAACTACAGAATCAATATTAAAAGTTACGGAGTTAGGATTTACAGTTACAGAGATAGTAATTAGGTCGAGCTACAGAATCAGTATTTAGAAGTACTAGTACAACAGAGACAGGATTTACAGTTACAGAGATAGTATGTATTTAAACTACAGAGTCAGAATTTAGAGATACGGAGACAGGATTTAAAGCTTTAGAGTCAGTATAATGAACTACAGAGTCAGTATTTAGAGCTACAGAGTCAGTATTTAGACCTACAGCATCAGTATTTAAAACTAAATAGAGAGGATTTAGAGCTACAGAGTCAGGATTTAGGGTTACTGAGTCAGTATTAGAGTTACAAAGACAGGAGTTAGAGTTACAGAAAAAGGGTTTTTAGGTACAGAGGCAGTATGAAGGGCTTCAACGTCATTATTTTAGAACTACAGAGTCGTTATCTAGTGTAATAGAGACAGTATATAGAACTGCAGAGACAGGATTTAGAAATACGAAGACATGATTTTCAGCTACAGATTCAGTATTTAGTGTTACAGAGACCGGATGTTGAGTTACACAGACAGGATTTAGAGCCAGTATTTGGAAACGAAGAGAGTTACAGAGACAGGATATTTAGAGTTACAGAGACAGGATATTTAGAGTTACAGAGACAGTTTTTAGAGCTACAGGACTAGTATGTAGAACTACAGATACAGAAATGATATCTACAGGAACAGGATGTACAGTTACAGGGACAGGATGTAGAGTTACAGAGACAGTATTTAGACTCACAGAGACAGGATTTAGAACTACAGAGACAGGATTTTGGGATAATGAGACAGGATTAAGAGCTACAGAGTCATTATTTTGAACTACAGTGTCTGTATTATGAGATACAGAGTCTGTGTTGTGAGTTACAGAATCAGTATTAAGAGTTGCAGAGACAGGATTTAGTCAGTATTTAGACTCAGAGACAGTATTTAGAGCTACAGCATTAATATTAATATTAGTATTAAGAGATACATAGAAAAAATTAAAAGCTACAGGAATATGATTTAGATTCGGTATTAAGAACTGAAGAGTCGGTATTTAGAGTTACAGAGACAGTTTTTAGAAATACTGTAACAGAGACAGGATTTAGATCTACAGAGACAGAATCAAGAGTTCATAGATAGTATGTAGGGCTACAGAATCTTTATTTAGAACGACACAAACAACAGGAACAGTATTTAGAGCTACAGAGTCAGCATTAAGAGCTACAAAGCCAGTATTTAGAGCTAAAGAGTCGGGATTTTGAGTTACAGAGATAATATGTTGGGTTACAGAATCATTATTTAGATCGATACAAAGTCAATATTTAGAGCCACGGAGTCGATATTTAGAACTAAAGAGTCCGTATTTAGAGTTACAAAAACAGTAAATAGATCTACAGAGAAAGGATTTAGAGTTACAGACTAAGATAGTATTTAGAGCTACAGAATCAGTATTTAGAGCTACAGCGTCAGTATTTAGAGCTACAGCATAAGTAATTAGAACTACATGGACAGGAAATAGGGTCAGTATTTAGAGTTACAAAGTCGATATTATAAGATACAGAGACAGGATTTAGAGCTTCAGAGACAATCTTTAGACCTAAAGAATCGCTTTTAAAGTTACAAAAGGAGGATTAAGATTTACAGAGACTGGATTAAGAGTAGCAGAGACAGGATTTAGAGCTAAAGAATCGATATTTAGAGTTACAAAAGCAGGATTAAGATTTACAGAGACCGGATTAAGAGTAGCAGAGACAGGATTTAGAGCTAAAGAATCGGTATTTAGAGTTACAAAAGCAGGATTAAGATTTACAGAGACCGGATTAAGAGTAGCAGAAACAGGATTTAGAGCTAAAGAATCGGTATTTAGAGTTACAAAAGCAGGATTAAGATTTACAGAGACCGGATTAAGAGTAGCAGAGACAGGATTTAGAGCTAAAGAATCGGTATTTAGAGTTACAAAAGCAGGATTAAGATTTACAGAGACCGGATTAAGAGTAGCAGAGACAGGATTTAGAGCTAAAGAATCGGTATTTAGAGTTACAAAAGCAGGATTAAGATTTACAGAGACCGGATTAGTGTAGCAGAAACAGGATTTAGAGCTAAAAAATCAATCGGTATTTAGAGTTACAAAAGCAGGATTAAGATTTACAGAGTCAGGATTTAGAGTTACAGTGTCAGTATTTAGAGCTACAGAGTCAGGACTTTGAGTTACAGAGACATAATGTAGAGTAACAGAGACGTGATTTAGAGTTACAGAGTTAGTATTTGAGTCAGTATTAAGTCTACTGAGACAATATTTAGAGTTACAGAGTCAGTATTTAGAGCTGCAGAGTCAGTATTAGAGTTACAGAGTCAGTATATAGAGCTACAGAGTCAGGATTTAGAGCTACAGAGTCAGTATTTAGAGCTACCTAGTCAGGATTTAGAGTTACAGAGTCAGTATTTAGATTTAGAAAAGTTACAGAGTCAGTATTTTGAGCTAAAGAGTCAGTATAAATAGTTACAGAGTCAGTATTTAGAGTTACAGAGTCAGTATTTAGAGTTACAGAGACAGTATTTAGAGTTACAGAGTTAGTATTTAGAGTTACAGAGACAGTATTTAGAGTTACAGAGTTAGTATTTAGAGTTACAGAGACAGAATTTAGAGTTACAGAGTCAGTATTTAGAGTTACAGAGATAGTATTTAGAGCTACAGAGTCAGTATTTAGAGTTACAGAGATATGATTTAGAGTTACAGAGTTAGTATTTAGAGCTACAGACTCAGTATTTAGAGTTATAGAGACATGATTTAGAGTTACAGAGACATGCTTAAGAGTTACAGTGTCAGTATTTAGAGCTACAGAGTCAGGATTTAGAGTTACAGAGTCAGTATTTAGAGCTACAGAGTCAGTATTTAGAGCTACAGAGTCAGTATTTAGAGCTACAGAGTCAGGATTTAGAGCTACAGAGTCAGTATTTAGAGTTACAGAGTCAGTATTTAGAGTTACAGAGTTAGTATTTAGAGTTACAGAGTCAGTATTTAGAGTTACAGAGTTAGTATTTAGAGCTACAGAGTCAGTATTTAGAGCTACAGAGTCAGTATTACAGAGTCAGTATTTAGAGTTACAGAGTCAGTATTTAGAGCTACAGAGTCAGTATTTAGAGCTACAGAGTCAGTATTTAGAGTTACAGAGACACCGTTAGTATTTAGAGATACAGAGTCAGTATTTTGAGATACAGAGTCAGGTTTTAGCGCTTCAGAGTCAATATTTTGAAATACAGAGACAGGATTTATTGATTGGTGTTATACCAAATAAAGATAAAGACCTACGGAGATTTTATACCAACACAGGATTCAAGTCTGGAGTTTTATCTACAATGAAGTCAGAATTTAAAGCAAAATGTACAGAGATAGGATTCAGAGTTACAAAGATAGAATTTAAAACTACGGAGACAGGATTAAGGCTACAAAGGCATCATTAAGAACTACAGAGGCATGATCAGGAGTTACAGAGACGGGATTTAGAACTACAGAGACGGGATTTAGAACTACAGAGACGGGATTTAGAACTACAGAGACGGGATTTAGAACTACAGAGACAGGATTTAGAACTACAGAGACGGGATTTAGAACTACAGAGACGGGATTTAGAACTACAGAGACAGAATCTAGAATAACAGAGACAGACATTTAGAACTACAGAGACTTTTATCTACAGAGACAGGATTTAATAAAGAGCTACAGAAGATTTTTAGAATACAGAGAAGACATTTTGTTGCCAGATTTTTATCAACAAGAGAAAATTAAAGAGACAGAGACAGGATCTGTCAAAGAGTTACAAAGGAAACCACTCTGTCAAAAACTTATAAGTGATGTCACTCTGTCAAAGAGATGTAAGAGAAACCACTCTGACAAAAGAGTTACAAGGGACGACACTCAGTCAATGAGTTAGAAGGGACAACACTGTTTGAGGCCATTACTAGAAATTGGGAGGTGTACTTGTAAATTGTCATTCTGACGGAACTTATAAGATGTATTCCAGACCAATCCAGGAGCAGTTTATTACCCTTTTATCACCAACAAAATATATAGAGAGGATAACTGCTGCATCACCAATGTTTGTGCTGTTATGTTATGGACCAATCAGAGACCCAGAGAGGATAACTGATCACCAATGTTTGTGCTGTTATGTTATGGACAAAAAGACCCAGAAGAGAATGCTGTCGTCGTCTGCAAGGCGGCCTGATGAGCTCTAACAGAGCGAAACAGTGTATTTTTTTCTTCTTTCAAATGAATCTACCATTGGTCACTAGTAGGTTTTATAGATAAATAATCTTTTGAAAATTTTAATTGTCTGTTGACATTAGTTAAAATGAATTAATTCAGAGAACCTTTGTCCGCCACTTAAGTAAGAAAAAGAGCACAAAGATCTAAAGGGGTGGGGCACGGTGACGGCCTGGGGAGGGTGACGGGCTGGGGCAGGGTCTTAGGGAGTACTAGCATAAAATTTCATTGCAAAAGCTTAACCTTGAGAAAAAACTCAGAAATGAAAGTTTTATACAAAAAACAGTGTGTATGAATTTATGATCTTGGTCTTTTGGTATCATAATCAACAGGGGTCTTATTTCGGTCATGGAGAGTTGTTTCAAAGGGAGTTGTAAAATTTCATTGTGAAGGCTTAATATCAGTTCTCTGTAATTATCAAACAATATCAATAATGCCTGGCCACACTAGAATTTCAATTTTAATGAAACTTTTTGTGTGTATTCATATTGTCACATAATTAATGGTTTTATATTTTTAAAAATGTCACGTTGCTATGGTAACGGCACCTATTATTTCCCCTTTAAATTCTTCCTAAAATTTGACAAAAAAGACGTGATTTTGTAGGTTTTCGTGATTAAAAATGAGCTTAAAAGAATCAAGAGAATGGGAAAACCTACTTTTGTCTTAAAACCACCATTATTCGATTCTAGTATTACAATATACATGTAATTTTCTAAAAACTGTAATTCTACATGATTCTCTATATAAAAGATGTAATTCTACATAATGCTTAGATAACACTTATCTTTGGGGATTTGGGGTATATTCGAGATATTGCGTGGAACACAATTTTGAAAATGCAGCTTTGTTTTTTAACAAATGCAAAACGCAGTGCTGTGTAAGGGATCAAACTTGAAAAGATATATTATGGCTTAACAATTCATCCTTTAATTGTAAAAGTAATGAGACATAAAAGTATTGGAAACAATAATTTATTCTGCTAATTAACACATCAGCTTGTTTTACTGATTTAATCAAAATGGATTTATTCGTTCAAATTTACTGTATGTGTCTTGTGCAAATTTTCATTGTACGAGTCGTTTAAATTATGTGCGTTCATCAAAAACTTGAAAAGTTCTAGTATAAATATTCTCTTTTTTCATTCCTTCTCATTGGACATGACTCCAAATTGAAATATCATTGTCGCCTGTGTTTAAGACTCTTTTGAAATGTGATTCTTTAGACGTTTTGATTATACCATTTTTTTTTTGATATACTTATAAAAGAAAACTTAAAAATTATTTACATAAAATTCCTATTTTAAATGAGACTTCCAAAGTAAAATCGTTTTTCAATTACTTTCCTATAAAAGACTGATAATATCTTGTCGCTAAGAAAGCTTTAAACGTTACAAGAACTTATCCTCCGATAAAAATTTAGGTAAAAACGTAAATTCATAGATTAATTCCAATTTATTATTAAAAATATTATTTAAGGATTCCATTCTTATGCTTATATTGTTGTTATGCGTTTATCGACCCTATTCTTTCAACTGTCAACAGATTCATAATTTACAAGCGTACCTTTTTTTCTATGTTCAAACAATATATTAACTGAACCTTCCTATATTTCAGACTTGATAGCTTTGACTCTGTGCATGGCCTTTGGATTTTGTCATAAAATGAACGGAGGGTACCCCCAAATTATTTTGAACGATATATATAAAATATGATAATTCATATTTGTGCCCATAAAAACATTTGATATTTGGTATCTGACAAAAACATGAAAATGTAATGGTTGTTCCTTGAATTTGCACCATGAAATTTTCAAAGAGCTATACTGCTTTGTGTTTTTTTCAAACCTGAAAAATTACAAAATGTGGAAAAAATAGGTCTTATAACTAAAACGATAATTTATCAAAAATTACCTTTAACAAATAATTTCAACATCCCTGTTTTAAGAGAACATTTTATCACTTTATGTACATTTAATGTATGAAACATTAATACATGTATTTACTTATAATATTATGTCCTATTTTAATTCCAATTATGAATTTTTAGTTCCCGCTTCACTAAAGATGGGGCATATGTATCTTGGAACTCTCTGCAAGACTTTTGTCAGTCTTTATTCCATGACAGACAAATCTCGATAAGCCTTTGTCCCTAGCAACGAAATTTTAGATTGAAAAATAAATAGGAGTCTTCCTTATTGCTAATTGTATAAGATTTTTTACAAGAGAACTTACCACATAAGATCTTTATTTCAATTTTAAAGAGTCTTATTCATTTGTTTTGAAATTTTATCATTTGAATTTTTTTGTCTTAGTTACGTTATTTTGTAAAATTCGTCAAATATATAAATGAGGCTGAGTTCCAAAAATGATTGCATAAAAAAAGTTTTGTGTGCAAGAGTTCTTTTCTAGAAATCTTGAAGTAAGGAGTCAATCAATACGTCAAGGGTTCGAATCCCACTGTGGGACGTGAAGACCGGTCCTTTGGATGAGACCGTACTAATTAACCGAGGTCCCGTGTCGCAGAAGGTGTTGGCACGAAAAAGATCCTTCTCTGCTCAATGGCCCTAAGTGCCGAGTACTGGACAAAATTTGCAGCTCTCCACCGACAAGTGGCGGCAGAGTTAAGAATTCTAGCGATTATACAATCAATCAATTTTAACCTTTATCAAGCTCTCAGCATTCATAGTCAATGCAAGTCCTTGTTGGCATCAAATGCCCCTAAATTTTTTTCACTTTCTCTTCATAAAGGGTTATATATTTAGCACTTTACACCCTGTCTACTACGCGCTAAAAAGTAGTTTTCCATGATTATACATCAATTTTATGGTGTGTTTAATATGCCTCTTGAGGTCATTTCCATTTATGGCTATAATAACCCCATTCCACTCCATGAACACCCCAAAGAATTTAGTAAAACAAAACTATAATGCTATTTTTAAAAACCGGATGATATTTTTTTTGCTGGTCAATGAAATGGGGTAAAATTAGTAGTTGTAACCATAGTGTGTATCCGGCATGAATATAGTTGCGTGTATGGACTTTAGTCAAGTGCTGTATAAGCACAAAACACAATGTTGCATCATTCTACTTTTGATCTGTATACATGAATAAACTTTAAAAAGAAAATTCAAATTTTCGACATATTCTTCATATATACATGCTTGTCAATTTTAAATATAAATATATTGTCATTTCATTTACCTTTTCTCTTTTTGTTTACCCTTTTCAGAGATCATTCAACACGCATGTTAATCAATCAGCTGCACAAACAGCAGTTGTGTATAACAATCAAAAGAGATCGATTTCCGGTTGTGCATTTGATGCGAATAATTCCAACCCTACTCATACCACTGAATGAAATTTGATATGAATTTCACAGAATCACATGATTGATTGTGCAATTTTTTACTTTTTAAGAAATTTTGATTCCATAGCAAAATAATTTCATATATTCAAATCCTTTAATTTCACATACCTCTCATAAAATGCAATGATTGTCGATTTTTTTGCAACGATATTTGTTTTTCGCAATGGCTTTTATTGAGCAAAAACGCTGATTGAAAAAAGTATTTCCTACTTTAAAATTCAATGTCCACCATGAGTATGCAACACATGCATCCTATTCAACGAAATTTGGACTTCGAATTGTGTATTGTTTGACAAATATTCGAAATAGATAACATCGCCCATACATGCGGTAATTCAGTTGTGAAAGAGATTTCGGTTATGCATGAGATAAAAGACAAAAAGTTTCAAACATCAAATAAGGTACGTAGTCTTCCAAAATTTAAAAAATAAAATTATAGGATTTCCTGCACACAAATGGAGTTAAACAAGATGAGTTTGTGAAACACTTATGCGCCCCGCGGCAACAAAGTTCGAAAAAGCTATATTTAGCATATAGGTTACGCCAATACGGTCAAGGTCACAAGCTCATTGACATTATGTCAATTGAAAGAACTTTATTAGTGGAGTAAGCATATCACATATGAAGTCCCTATCTCCTATGGTTCAAAAGTTATGGGAAAAGTCGAAAAAGCTATTTTTAGCATATATTCCGGTTTTTTTAGTATGTGGGTTAGATACCGTGTATACATGTACAACATATAATACAATTGACTCTCAAAGAGTCTAAACTGGGGGTCACAGTCAATGTCAAAAGGTCATTGACTTTGATGTCATTTGAGAGAGCTTTATTAGTGCATACCAATGCATTCCAAATATGAAGTTTCTATCTCTTATGATTTGTAAGTTATGGCGAAGGTTAAAGTTGACAACAGACAGACAAACAGAAAGGACAAAACAGGACAAAAACAAGATGTGTTTGTGAAACACTATGCGCCCGGAAGCAACAAAGAAAAAAATCTATTTTTAGCATATTGGTCACAGGCAAGGTTACAAGGTCATTGAGCTTGGTGTCGTTTGAAAGAACTTAATTGGTGGAGTATGCATACCAAATATGAATTTCCTATCTCCTATGGTTCAAAAGTTATGGTAAAAAGTGTACAAAGTTATTTTTAGCATAAAGGTCACAGTCAAGGTCACAAGGTCATTGATCTTGATGTCATGTGAAAGGATTTTATTAGTGGAGTATGCATACCAAATCTAAAGTCTGTATCTCTTATGGTTCAAAAGTTATGGCGAATGTTTAAGTTGACAACAGACAGAAAGACAAACAGATAAACAGACAAGACATAAAACAATATACACCCCGGATCTATCGATCCGGTCGCATCATAGAGGAAAATCATTTTTAAGATAATTAAACTGTAAAAAAAAAAAAGTGAGAGACAGAACCCCGATGATATGTGTTTGCCGTGGGGTAAGTGTTGGTAAGTATTTCTTGGTGTCTTAAAGCTGGTTATCCTGAAAGATCAAGGAGACAACACCACACATCGCAGGTACTTGTGGACAGGACCCCCCCCCCCCCCGATATTCAACCCCCGGGCTTGTTGGACTCATTTTTCACTAATTATAAATTTATTACATTATTCATCATGTACACCATAGGAAAAAAAAAATAATCGTTCAAAATCAAAACCCATACTATATACATTACAAGTAAAATTGAAAAGCATCAAATCCCTTTCTTTATCATAACATTGGCGTCGATAAAGTGGGGGGGGGGGGGCTAAGTGTAAAAAAAAAAGTACTTTCACAGAAAACCTGACAAGCATAAAAAAAAAGAAAAAAAGGTAAAATGTCCACTAACCACGAAATCCTATTGATGCAATGGAAAAAAAATTAATGAAAATCACATATACATACAAGAAAATTGATACATGTCTATACTAAGTATATATTAATAAAATTGGCTAAGCAAAATTTATCATAAGATATCAAAGATTTTAAAATCATCCATGCACGGGAAACACGACATCCAGAGCTGAAATAGATCATTTTTATTTCAGTCTATCTTCAAAGCAAAATAAATAAAATATATTTTTTTAATTAAATAAATAGAAATTTTGTTTATTTGTTCATCAAATTTGGATTTATCAAAGTAATAAGGTCAATGATAAGAATTAATTAATGAAGATGTAGACCTCACAAGATAACCACGTGCTGATACCCTAGATCTATGTCACGTGATAATTCCCATGATTTCTTCAAAATAAGATTTACTACAAGGCGTATGATTGAAAAAATGTATAGGGAAAATTATCCTTTTGTCATTCACATCGATCAGCAGTACATTCAAAATAGTTTTTACTAGTTGAAAAACTTTCCCATTTTTATTCACCTTGCAACTTTTTCCACGTCATTATTATCGGGAAAATCATCACGATTTCCTTTCATATCGTACACACTCCCCGGCTGGGAAGTACCCTTTTTATATAACCATAAATTATCAAGTACCTGATGAGAAATGACGATGAAATTGAAACAAAATATAAACAATTATTAATGCTCGGTTTGAAGCAAGTTTTTAAAATATTTTACTTATGATTTTATACATGTTATCCTGTGGTGGATCCAGGAATTGAAGTTAGAGGGGGTCCCAAAACTAGGCAAGGGGTCTGAGGCTGCCTTTACGTCTCCAGCTCTTGGATTTTTAAGATTTTGAAGGGTAAAAATAAGGTCTACCAAGTAGACATATTTACATTTTTTGAGACGAAACTGTGATTTACGCTAACTTTGACACCCCCCCCCTTAAACCCGCCACTGTTATCATAACATTTAAGTTAGTTTACAGAACTGTAAAAAAAATGACGTCTCATTTCTCCGTGTGTTCTTTATAACACAACCACAAAAAGATCGGTTGCTGCTGCTGATGAAAAAAAAACCAAACAAGTGCTTGCAAAAATGAATGAACTCATTGGCAGATCCAAAGGGGGTGATTCCAGAGGTGGACCCCCCCCCCCCCTTCTTGAATTTTGCAGAGTGAAAGAGAGTCTTTTCTAACATGGATATTTTACGTCTAATATTTTGAACTAGAGGTACTGAAAGCAATGAGCTCACTAAATGATACCCATCGCCTCCCATAATGTCCATGTTTTGCAATACATTGTTTTACGGTAAAGTGCAAAGAGGAATAACTCGTCATATCAAATGTTATTCAGAAACCGCTGTGTGTGAGCTCATAGAATATAAGACATATGTCTTGTTTTGCTATGGGAGCCTTATAATACATTACAAAATGTAAAATATTTTGCACAATGGTAAATGTTATTCAGAAGAGAGGTTGTTGTGAGCTGTGTGTTTGAGTCTTTATAATAACTTTTGACTTATAAGAACAACTTCTATTCTCAAGAGGAGCATCTTATGAATCATAATTACAAAATTATGCTTGAACATTTTTTCTCTCTGTCAGTGACCTTTGATTTGCATTCATCAAGGTCATGACACAACTTCTAATTACATGGTGTATAAATTATCTATGTTTCAAGTACGAGCCTCCAATGATTTTTATTCATTAATTCGTATAGCGTGGAAAAAAAAATTGTCAGTGACCCTTATCTCTACGGAATAACCTTGGATCTATGTCAAGACAAACTGTCAATTTCAAACAACTTTTAGTGATTAGAAATTCATAGGCCTGACTGGAATTTTACAACTTTATCCGTCAGTGACCAAGAATGTACCATTTTGTACCAAATGTCTGATCTGTCCAATTTTAAAGTTTTTTTTTTTTAGCAATTCAAAGCTCAATTTCGGGAAAATATTTCCCTTTCCTATTGCACAGGAGCCCGATAAATAAAAAAAAAATGTTAAAATCTCATGTGACATGTCGATAAAATTTTCACTTTCTGCCGAAAGCCAGTCAAAAGCGCCCTCGTTCTTTAATCGACAGCTGTGAATCCACCCTATTTTCAGAAATAATGATTTGGACAACTTTTTATCTATCTTTGCTGAAAATACTTTTAAATAGATACATAGTTCAGAGGAAAAATGTCCCTGCATAGTCCTATCTAATGGTAAATTTTGATCCTTTTCAACAATGTCAATAGCTTATTAAAGTCTGAAGTGAGTAAAAAAAAGGTTATGTGGTGTCTTATTAATACAATAAATTAAGGTCAAGATCAAATACAAAGTAAATGACCATAGTCTAACTATTTGCTAAAATCATTTATGACGTTTTTATCAATTTCAATTACAGTTTTAGTAGAATTACACATAAAACAGGGTATTTTCAGGAATCATTTAAAAAGTAATAATCCCAATACCTATCATTTTGAAGAGGAGGCCACGAACATACAAATTACCGTTATCTGAGAGACTGTAGGCAATCTGGATACAAAAACTCCTAGTATAATCCTGTCTAGTTTTCTTAATTCTTATTGAAAATGGCAGTTAAAAAAATCTTGTTTTCCTACAAATTAGGTCCCGAAACATCTTATTTGACCAAGTTAAAGTTGTGAAGCATCATCAAAGGAATTTATTCCATTCATTTGATACACCTGTAGGCACCTTCCATTTAGTAGATCTTGACTCAAAACAAGAGAAAAAAGTTAAGGGTTTTAATTGGAATCAGCAAGACCTTGATCAGAAGCCTGTACATTGTATTTGTCCGGGCTGTCTACAGACATGTGATACGTACCAGCTGTACATGAAATGTCACATGTCAGGCGCGGATCCAGAAATTTTTTCCAGGGGGGGGGGGTCCACCCAAGTCAAAAAAAAATGCAATCCCAGAATTTCCTTGACAAGCAAAAAAAAAAAAAGAGAAGAGAGAGAAATATTGCATACTCGCCCAAGCGTGAAAAAAAAAATTGATTATTTCGTGTGTGTGTGTGTGTGTGTGGGGGGGGAATTTTCCTGAACCCCTAACCCCCCCCCTATTGGCGATTGACGCGCATGCTATGTATTTTTAATTTGAGTCCTTGGATCACAGTGAGATATTAAAATTCATGGGTAATGCAAAATGCCTTGAAATGTATATTCATGTAAATAAAAAAAAAATCATGAATGTTTTAATCACCTCCAAAGTCTTTATCCTACCACAAGTGGTAATAATTTGACCAAATTTGAGTATACATGTATACTTCTTGATGAAGTTTCCAAAACATGCATAATCAAAAGTGTTTTCTTTGGTTCTTAAAACATGGGAATTAACTATGTTGCAGCTGTTTAAGAAAATATGCATAACCCGCGTAAGCCAGTAGTGTATAATTTTTATCCGGCAATTGCTGTTATGTTAATTCACGTACTAACAGGTGACTAACACAAATCGTTTTTTCACAATTTAATGCATTTAAATCAGGATTTGGTAGATGAAATATTGTATTAATAAAATGTAAGTCCTTGTACATATATCGTTGATGGAACAGCCACTGCTCAAGATGTCTGCAGATGTTATATGCTTGTTATACTGACTGATAATGATTTTCTTACAAGGTATAGGCAATCTATAATATTCAATAGATGTGAATAATGTTCGTCGTTAAAAATGTTCTGATTGTACATATAAGTTTCCTAGAGATGACATTAATGATATGTTTGAGATTTTTAGATATTGATTGATTGTATGCAGGCGCGGATCCAGGATTTGGAGTTAAGGGAGCGCCAAAATTAGGCAAGGGGTCTGGGTCCAGGGCAAAGCCCTGGTGCAGGGTTAACATCGAGGGCGAAGCCCCCGGAAGGTCCTGGATTCTAAATTTTGAAGGGTATTCCTTTCTGAGGTCTACCAAGTGGACATATTTGATTTACGCTAACTTTGATAATTTTAGGGGGCGCGCGCCGGGTGCGCCCCACCCTTAAATCCGCCATTGGTATGTTGTTTTACACCCCATTCGAGAAGAGACATATATGTCACAAAAGCGAACAACTAATTCCACGAGAACTTATAAGCAGTATGGGTATTTTTTATTTGTTGGTAATAAAGCGTTTAAAAAGTAAGTTCTCGTGTAATTACGGTAGTTGTTCGCTTTTGTTTTAAAAAGTATTTATTTGCTAGGGGGTAATAAATACAAACTAATTTGTCATATTTCAATGCTCCCGTAATAGAAGACTCGGGGATATATTGTTTTGGTCCTGTCTGTCCGTCTGTCTGACTTGCTGTCTATCTGTTTGTCCGCAAAAACTACCGTATTACCTTGCCATAACTGTTGAATGGATTGGGCTATGGTTTGGACTTCCGACTTACAATATACTAATTCGACGTATATTTATAGTTTTCGAAATAAAAGTTTTTGTGATATAAAGTATAAATTAACTTAATTCTGCATTAAGTAATGGTAAACATTTCAAAAATCTGAGATTCTGACAGTTACCTGTGTATTTCTGATAGATATACTAAAATTGTATAAATCATATCAAGTTTCGCTTATATCGAAATGCTTGTCAATGATATTAAATATAAGTCAAATCCTATTATCAAGCACTACAATTTAATGATTTTTTGTGATAAATGTGTATGTGGGTATAGGTGTTTTAATGCAAGATAACTGCTAAAAGATCGAAAACAACAACAACATCAACACAACAGAAGACTCAAAAGAACTTGGAATAGCAGAAATATTTTCTCTATTTAACTTGGTAAACAATAGTGATATTGGTATTTAGTTATGAATTATTTCCAACTGTCTTTGAACATAATATGTTTCCGATTGTTAATAGATGGCACCATAAATTGAAAATGACACAAACCAATACGCATCATCTACATCATTTCTTGTTTCATTTCTTATGAAAGACATGTGTTCTCTTGTATAACCACAAGTAATTAATATATAATTTTATAATTCGGTTACAGTACTTTATTTTAAGCACTGCAAATTTTACAAATAAAATTATTTCCGACCCAAGGTGTACATTTTTGTTATAACGTTTGGTAACAATTTCTATCGTCGCCATAGTTTCGATTTGTTTTCGAATAGATATGGTACCTCCCATATTTTATGCCTCTCGTGTCCATGGCATTTATCGCAAAAATTAACCTCACAGTCCCCACAGAACTGCCTGCATTGTCTTTTGTCGTTTCTGTAACATCGTTGGTAGGCAGAAAGTCTTTGCTTTAGTGGTACAGCATTGTGGCTTTTAGATGAATCTGAGAAATGTTTTCCAAGACACGCCGTGCAGAATTTGACGTTACAAAAAACATATTGTCGTTCTACCTTCATAGTCTCGCACAAATCACACGGCGGGGCATCTTCTCCGCCGTACCTTATTGGAGCCATTCTGCTATCTGTTACTCCAGATATATAAATCGTTTACTGTTTATAGAGAATCTAATAAAATAAATAAATAGTATACTGTGTTACATTGTCAATTTAAATTGATTGAATCTAGAAAAAAAATATAAAAATATTCCAAATACTAACCAAATACAAATCCCTGGTAAGAGGGGTAACTCTTTCTGATGTAAATCACGAATACAGGTAATATTCATTTTTTGCCTTTAAAAAATTCACGTTCAAAGTCTATATCTATCAAGTTCAACTGATTATAATGCATTGCTAATTTGCATTGGCCGAGTACCTTATACAATGTATATTTAGACATGATTTTCATTATGTCAAAAGTTTTTTCCTTAATAAAATTTTCACCTTTCCTTAAGAGTTATCCCTATATTTTACTCAATAAAAATCCATTCTTAAAAGTTTCTTGTTTGCCTAGTTTAAGATTTTAGTTAAAGTTTAAGATCATTTTGTTAATTGATTAAATAACAGTACATCTTTCCACAACAACACTTGCATCATCTTATGCTATTTTATAAGCTAAATTTCTATATAATTGGTTACATATGAGGAACCTTAAAATGTTCTCCAAAATACGATATGATCTTATCCGACCCATATTAGCCTCAGATCTAATTGATTAAAATGCATTGTGATTTTGCATGTGCTGAGTACTCAGTACAATGTATATTAAGACATGATTTTCATGTTAAAGTTTTAGTGCGTACGGGCGGAAAGTAAGGTCCCTATATTTTCACCTTTCCTTGAAGAGTTATCCCCCTTTGATTTTACTCCATTCTTAAAAGTTGTCTTGTTGGCCTAGTTTAAGATTTAAGTTAAAGCTTAAGATCGAGTTTTGTTAATAATGATTAAATACTGAGTACATCTTTCCCCCACAACACTTGTTTCATATTCTTAGTATTTATTAACTTTTTTATTGTTTTCTTTTCTTCTCTAATAGACTCTATTTAAAGTGCTCTGAAATATAAAAAAATCCAAATATGGGTCGGATACATTATTTATAATATTTTTTAAATTATACATTTTTTATCTATCAAAACAACCATTGTTTTCACGATGAACATGCTTTGATCTATAATGATGGTGGGATAGGATCCGCACCCCCCCCCCTTCTGGAATTTGCGGAGTTGTTAAATATAATTATACAGACTGAGTGTATATACACTGTATTAAATAAGAATGATCTTCAGGCACGTATCAGCAGGTTGTCCGGGGGAAACTCCCCCCCCCCCCCACTCATTTTAAACATAATCTTTTACTATTTAAAATGTAAAATGTCTGCGCTATTGAAAGCCCCCCTCCCCACTTTTTGGTTATAGAGTGAGGCCAAATAAGCTTAATGTAGTATAATATTTGGAAAAGATATGGTACTGAAAGAAGTTGAACCTTCCAACCCCAACCCACCCCCATTCCCCAGCGGAATAGGATTTTCAAGTTTTGGCAATTTCCTGTTGTTGTTGTTTTTTTTTTTTTATTTTACCTGTCAAGTTTCTTTTTTTTCAAGTAGGTAATTTTTTGTCTCTGGCTGCCCCCTCTCCTTTCAAAATCGATGCTACGTCACTGACCTTGACCTCCCACCAACATACGGACACTTTTTAAAGCAATTTTACGTTTGGGTAAGAATTATTGTTTTTATAGGTTGGTCCCTTTAAGGAAAAAAATCCCCGAATCAGCGTCTAGTAATGAATTTGTCATGCAGAACGGAAACAGCATTTTTAATTTATTTTAATTCCATCAAAAACTGTAACCATGCAGTTTCTTATTTATAGTTGGAAGACAGTAAAATACAGTAAATGTTGAGAAATTTGCCTGTTTCAAACGCTTTGGTGATTCGCAAGAGTTATCTCCCTGTTAACGCAAACCTTACCTTAAGCTGTAAGAAAGACGGTCTGATTTTGCTCCATTTCATCAAAATCTGAAAGAATTTAGGAAAAGTGATGCAAAAGAAAAACTATTCTTTTTATTCAAACGATTTTTTTTTCGGGCGCATATTGTTTTTGTCCTGTTTTTCTGGTTTTCTTTGTTTGTCTAGTTCTTTATCTGTCTGTTTGTCTGTCTGTTGTCAATTTTTACCTTCGCCATAACTTTTGAACCGTAAGAAACAGAGGCTTTTTTTAATAAGGTATGTTTACTCCATTAATGACGCACTTTCAACAGACACCAAGGTCAATGACCTTGTGACCTTGACTGTGACCTTTGTGCTAAAAATTGCTTCTTCGAACTTTTGCCTTTACTTAATATAATAATGAGGTTGAAGATTGTCTTTTCAATGAAACAGAAATAAAAAATAATATTTAAATTTTCCGGGAATTGTATTCTAGACTATGTAATCTATTCTTTGTTATAGTTAAACCATGACAAAATATGCTCGGGTTTGTTCTTCTTTATTTTAAATCGGAATTGATCCTGTAAAAATGGCGGCTTCACGATTTCGCTTATATTGAATTACGGATATATTGAAATAAATTGCATGGTCAACTGAATTTCAATACATCCGGTGTAGGCTGTATTGAGAAGCCTCAGAGCTTTTACATTGACACTTTATACAGCGATGGCTTCATAAAGACCCCTATTTGTGCAGCTTAAGGTAACAGATCAAAGGTCTAGGTAGTCATTTCATCCTTTCGTGTCCGCTATATATCTTGAGAATCTGGAAAAAAAACTTTTTAAATATGAACCATTCCAACTCCACATTTCACACATTTTTAGTTAATATAACCCCCTCCCCTTTCTTTTCATCATTATTACATTTCCTATTAAAAAATAGCTACGCAATATTGTATATTGATAAATCATTCAGCAATCACATAGAGATTTTTAATAATTTAAATATATTAGTTTCAACATTGTACACTTCGTTCTTGAAGTACCATGGCAAACAAAACTGAAGAAAAATTGGTGTGAATAACGAGTAACCAAGACCAAACGCACAGGAAATATCAAACACAATTTCTTTATTAATGGTACATTAAAAAATAGACTACCTTTCCTTTGGCGCCAGGTACCTGTTAATGAAATGTCACCGTCAGAATCGCCACTAGTCTGTTTGGTCCGTTGGGGCAACCCCATTTGCACTTTACAGTCCTTAAGAAAAATATACCCTTGTTTAATTGTCGTTCATAAATTGTGTTGGTTTTTTTCTTAGTTTAAAGAACTTCGTAAAATGAATTGCGTAAAATTTTAATTCAATTATGATAATTTGGATACTTCGGACTTTAAAGATAAATAACACAAACTGACTTTTTTTCAGAAATCAGCATCATTTCTCATAGATTTACATTTAAATTGACAACGTGAATAATGTTTACCAAGTAGAGTGGGAGAATTTTATAAGATTATGCCATAAAGTTAAAAAATGGAGCAAAATTTTGTATGGAATTATATAAAAGGCAAAATAAAATCTCAAATCTAAGCACCAAGGAAATCCTACGTTTTCTTTATATTTCAGAGATTTATTATCTATGCCATTACAAATCAAAATCAGTCAAAAAATACATATCAACCCGTGCATCCATTTTTTGTTTGTGGTAAGTACCCTTAAAAAGTTGTTTGATAAATTATTGATTAAAATGGAGAAATATATATTTTATAAACTAGTACCAGATGTCGTTTATGTGTAAAAATCTGAGATAGGCAAGCTTGTCGTCCAAAGAGAAAAGAATCTCATATATGATTACATTCTACAAGACAATATCAGGAAAATATTTTAATAATGCACACTCCAGTGGCTTTCATGGAAGTCTAGGATTCAAATTAGTGCTGGTTTTAAAAGCAAACAACTTTTTAAGTTCTGAACTAAAAACTTTTACAATTTTAATACCCACAAAATTTTTCAATATAATAAGGGACAAATTTTGGCTTTAACGTGTACTCTATGATGTATATAAAAAACACAATGTTTTAATTAGGCATGATCTGTAAAATTCTCTAACAACCCTCAGAATTAGGAATGAAAGAAAACAGACATTAATAATTTTGATACTTCAAACCAAAACTAAGGGAACAGACGTAATTTATTAGTATTTGTGTTAAGAACCATAACTCACGATGAATGTTGATTGTTTTGTTTATGAAGTGTCATATACATTGTATGATGAAACGACGTAACCGTTCCTGTTGGGGGGGGGGGGGTGTTATTTTACAAGGGCACGGGTTAAGTTTCGTTTCGTGGTTATATCTTTCTGTTTAAGAAGAATCAGAAACCGTCATTTATTTAACTTGCTAACTTCTTTCAAAGTAGATGTATGATCAAATAGATGATGTTTTCCCCCCTAAAATTGGTTATACATGTACATACTGAAAGGGGAAAAAACGGACAGTATCATAATACTCAGAATTACTTTAATCGCATGATCGAAAATACTCAAATCAGTCACATGAGAATGTTAAATCTATGCACTTAAATCATTGTTAAGAGGGGGAGGGTGTATGAATTTCTATAACTCATTAGTTATAAGACAAAATCAAATGGGATTCTTGTTAAATTTTTTTTAAAGACGATTTTAAAAGTAAGCCGGTGTAACGTTGAATTTTGACCCGGGTTGAAAATTGACCCGGGGGTCATTTTTCAACGTTGAATACGGAGACCGAAGGTGTTGAATTTAGACCCTAATCCGTTGAAAACTGAGCCAGGTCGTGGAATTTTGATCATGAAACCGGTTCAAAATTCAACAGCATAAAAACACATATTTATGTTAGAGTTTTCACTACTGTTATTTAATTCATAGGTATGAGGCCCCGTTTTGGTATTAACTGCAAAAAGTAGTATCCCCTATTTGAATAAGTGATATCACCTGTTCCAATAGATGATATCACCTATTTGATTTGAATTTGTGATATCACCAATTCGAAAAGGTGATATCACTTATTCGAATTGGTGATATCACTTATTCGATTGGGTGATATCACCTTTTCCCGTCGAACAGCTGTAGTTTTTTTGCTTACAAATTAATTTATTTCACTTATATATCATGTATAAAACATGAAAATTGTAGAAAATGCATGAAAACTGGGTAGTCCGAATTTTCTTGGTTCCAGTGTAGTATAATATATATTATAGGGAGCATTCATTAATGACTGTTGTAAGAAACTCAAATAGGTAATATCACCTTTTCGAATAGGTGATACCACTTATTCAAATAGGTGATAGCATCTATTTAGCACGAAAAGGTGATATCACATTTAATTCTAAGCTCTCTGATTGGCTCAAACTTGATCACATGATTAAGTATATAACAGCATAAAGACTTGAGTTACTATTTATAGAATCTGAAATGCATATTGACTTCATGTTTTTTTTCTTGTGATCATATAGTTTACTATATTGCAGGAGTCCTTTTAGAAAATTTCATTAAAGTGAGTGACATCCCCCCCCTTCCCCGATTTAAAAAAATACGTTTGTACGATTTAACAAATTGGTTGTACAATTTAATAAGTCGTTTGTACGATTTAATAAGTCGTTTGTACGATTAAATAAGTCGTTTGTACGATCTAAAGATTGTTTGTACAATTTAGTAAATTGTTTGTACAATTTAATAAATCGTTTGTACAATTTGTTTATTAAATCGTTTGTACAATTTATTAAATCGTACGAACTATTTTTTAAAATCCTACAAACGTTTTCTTAAATCGTAAAAACGGTTTCCTAAATTGTTCAAACGATTTATAAAAAAACGTACAAACTATTTTGATAAATCGTATGAACGATTTAATAAATTGTACAAACGATTTAACAAACAAATTGTACAAACGATTTATTAAATTGTACAAACGTTTTCTTAAGTCGTTCAAACGATTTAAAAAAAAATTCTACATTGTTAAAAAGGCACGCATACGCCGTCATACCTATTCGTTCTTTTGTAGTTATTTATGGATGCCATGGATTTTGGAAAGTATTTTCAAAAAATAAAGTTGTCATGCTTGAAGCAGTGGCGTAGCATCGTTTTTGAAAGTGGGGGAGGGCAGCCGGAGAATTTTTTTTTTACTTACCTGAAAAAGTTGACAAGCAAAAGAAAAAAAAAGGGGGGGGGTTTAAAGTTGCCCAAAGTCGAAAATCCTATTTCGTGGGGGGGGGGGGGGGGGGGGGGGGTAGAGGCTAACTTTTTTCAGTGTTAACAGTGTCAGCTACTTTCAGTACCAATTCTAAAACTTCATTTTCGACACATCACTAAAACTGGGGGGGGGGGGGCCAACCAGGTTTTCAGTTAACAATTGCTATAGTATAGGTAAGGTTGAGAAAAAAAGTTGGGAGGTCCAGGCCCCCCTGCCACCCCCCCCCCCCCCGTTGCTACGCCCCTGCAAAGATAACTGAAACCTTGCACTGATCAAAATGTACATATTTACACGGGGTGATACTGTATGTTTATTTCTATTATTCTTGAAAAGGGAAAAAATTGAAACCGTAATATAAATAAAGTGATACTGATAAATCCCGTTAAACAACTTAATTCCCAGCTAAAAAAAAATGTTCAAACTTTGAGTGGGGTCAATATTCAACAGGGTCAATTTTCAACTTGTTGACGTCATCAGGTGTAAAAAAAAAGAAAAAAAATTATCAAGCTGTTGAAAAATGACCCCGGGTATAAATTCAACGACTTTTAGTCTCAATATTCAACGTTGAAAAATGACCGCGGTTCAATATTCAACGTTGAAAAATGACCCCCGGGTCAATTTTCAACTCGGGTCAATATTCAACGTTACACCGGGAATACTGAAAAAAAAAAAATAATAATGAATTAAATTCACCTCATTAGTTAACCTGTCATCTTTTCCGTTCACCCGACTGCAAGAGAGATTAGGACAAAATGACACATCCATTAAGACTGATCTATCGCTTCGAAAATCTCGCAAATAGATGCTGCTTCTTCTGCCTGTATATTGAAAAAATATGTATTTTTGAAATATTTATAATCGTAACATTTATTAAAAATCATTCCGTGTTTTACTACATTTTTTTTAGATAGGAGACCATGATTAAAAAAAAATAAAAAAGAACTGTTATTATCATGATAAATATATCTTTTTAGAATCAAATATTAAAATGATCTTCAAATAAATATATTTCTTATTCGAGCAAATATGCCTTCAATGACATATCACATTTTTGCCCTTTTATTTGCAACGTGTCTGCTAGTTGTTACTTTGTTGAATAAGTTTCTCTCATATAATTCTCTTTGAAGATAGTTAACACTACCTTTCAAAGTACACGTACCCTGCATGAAGAATAATTAACGACGACTCTGGTCGGCCAGAAACAACACAAACATCTGAGTACAGCGGGGACCAGAGTGATGACAACCGTGGCCGGGACAGGCTGTGTGACCTTAAAATGAAATCTCACTTGTCTAAACCGACATGCTCTGAAAGACAATTTTTGTACCGGAATAGAGAGGGTGTCGTGTTGAACAGTGTAAATTAACATCCAAATTTGGAAAAAAAAAATTTTCCCGGCCTTTTAGTACTATACTTATGATTAACAGTTTCAAAACCTTGGAAACCCAAAATATTGTTAAAATTTTATTAAAAATGGAAAATTTTGAATTCTGTTAAGAGGGCTAAATAACAACTTCCGGTAAAGGAAAGAAATTCATTCAACCGTTAAATAACTGATTTGGCAAAGTAAAAGATGTCCTAAATTTTTTGGTACATAGTTATAACCTGTATATAATTTTAATCCTAAAATTAGGGTGTTGCGTTTCCATTGGCGGTGAGTATATATTTGGAAAGAAATTTTCCGTCGGAATTCACAGTGTGACGGATTGCATAGATGTCGGATTAGAGAGTTTTCCATGTATAGAATTATGTCGACGACATTCTCTATTTTACATGATGTGTGACCTATACTTTAAAGGAAGTATGAGTATACGTCACACTGCATGTTATAGGTCTTCCTCGTCATTAGGGAACAAAGTTATACATGTATTTCTTACACAATATTTGAGGACCTTTATGTCATGATAATTAAATATAGTTTTAATCGAATTAAGAAGTACAATAAAGCGATAAAAAAAAAAGAATATGAAAGCTAACAGCCCTCCCCCCACCCCCCCAAAAAATAATAAAAATAAAAATACATGTCTATAATCATGAACGGATATTGTTGGATTACTTTTGAATGTTTTTTTTTTCAAAAATATGTCTAAGTATTTAAAAACACAGGAAATTAATACACATTTATAGACTGAGTTCAAGGCTAACATGCATTTTCTCAGAACCAAGAACCAAACCGTTGTTTGCCTGAGGCCGTAAGACAACTTGGTTCCAGGGCCGAGAAAACGCATTTCGCACGAGAACACAGTCAATAAATGTTATAAAGTTCATTTTAATTTTTTGGACATACATGTATACATACTGCCATCCGTGATATAACCTGAGTTCCGTTGAACCAACAAAGACAAAGGGATAAATTTTCACCTACGTTTACGTATGACGTAAGTGATCAAACATCTCATCGACCGGATCACTCAGCTGCTTAGCATCGATGATGTGTTTTTTATTGCCCGCTCGGTAACGCTAGAAATGTTAGATTTCTTCTCGTGTAGATTTGAATAGATGTAAATTTTAAAACAAATGAATGTAAAAGGTTTAACAAAAGAAAATTCTTCTTACAATGGCGAAAGAAAATGAAAATCAGTCTCTTTCATTATATTATATTAATAGTTATATTTTCATATTTCAGCCTCTCGGTCCCACTACTTTTTGTTTAAGTACACTCGATTTTGAATAACTCTGCGTTATTGAGTCTTTTACATAAACAGTAAATTTTCATTTGAAAATGGGAGTGAAACCTATACCTTGACTTACATCTAAGAAATTGTAATGAGTTATTTTTCCTTTTTTTTATTATTAATATCAATAATACTAGTATTTTATTAAAATAAATAAATAAAAAAAATGGAATGAATTGTAAGTAATTGGAAAAAAAAAACTTACGTCATTAACAAAAATAATGAGCATTCATTTTGATTTTGATGAGACAGTAGATTTTATTAAAAGAATTAAACAATGAATTTATCTTATTGACTTACCACGACATTGTGAGGTCCTCGTGCAGTGGCTGTTTTTAAAAAAAATTAAATTACCTTCATCATCATTATCTCCTTCATCATTTTGAATATCACAGTTAAAGTCAAGATTTAGTCAAAGATCGTGCATACAGGATTTTAAGATTTGAGAAACACGTTCTTTTAAATGATACTTTACAAATAAGGCTCGGTGAAATAGGCTGTTTTCGGACTTATCTTTTTTTTCATTAACTAGATGTTAAAACATTTTAAACTCTTATTCCTAATGAAAAAAGAGGAAAGTCGATAATAAATTTCTGAAGTTCTTTTCCCATCTCAGTGAAAAGAAATGTAGTAATATTGTCTACAGTCTCTCAGAAAAGCGTTTTATTCAAATTTTACTTAGGTTTTTTTTCTATAACTGATTTTAAATTGAATATAGATATTGAGGTTACTTTTCATATGATTTCAAGTTGAGTGCATTGGATATGTTTTGTTTTGTACATTATTTCTACTAAACTTAAAGTCAGCTTGAGTCAATAATGACGTCATATTGGATCTAGCATCAAAAGGCATTCTAATTTACTAGACCTTGACCGTAACCTTCTAATTCATGCAGAAATTCAAAATAAATAAATGTTAATGCACAAGGTAGAAATATCTATAATAAAAATATCTGCTGTATTAGACTAAAACTGATTTTCATTTGCATCAATAGGATGTAGATATAATACTTTTAAATCTTAAACATCAAACTTGTATCAAGAAGGTCAGTGGTATAAAAAGGCATTGATAGACATGGACATAATACCGATGGTTCTAACATTGATTTCAAATGGAAGGTATTTTTCAAATTTAATTAATTTTCCTGATAGTATATTTGATACGATTTCATTAATTATAAGAATGTTTAGGAAGTAATTAAAACAAACGAGAAAAAGTACTCACGCTGCACCTGGGCCATTTGAATGTGTGTAGTCTCTTCTGAATAATTACCAAATAACTAATAGATTTCAGCTATTTCAGCAAAGAGCAATTACAAATCAAGGATTTATTAAAGGAAGTATGTACATATTGGGGATTGTGAAGAAGGGTGTGTTTTACTTACTCTATTCCAAACAATTAAATCTGTTATAAAGAAAAGTGCAGTTATATTTATCTAATCGAGGATAATTTTGGCCGGAAATCCTCAGGGTTTGACCATCACATCTGCTTTTGTGATAACGTATAAATGGACACAAGATCTCCCTCCCTGTCTTTTTCTTTGTCTCTCTTATACACGTATATACATGTAAATGTTGTATAGGTATTCACTTTAAAATAATATCACTGACTGATAATTTATCAAAATGAAATGCCTATAATTACATTTAAACTTTTATTGAAGCTGTCCGACATGGATATGTAACTAAACAAGAAGCTATGAAGTGATTTTAATGACACGTTCATACATGTTCGAATTTCAGGCCTAGGGCAGTCTTATCCTGAATTTGAATTTTCAAGTAGCTTTTTGCGATTAAATATCAATGAAAATGATTATTTTAATTGCTGATTTTCTAATGTAAGTAATTGAAATAGTTATTACATGTACTAGACAAAGATAAAGATTTAAAAAGCTTTTTTTAAAAAAAAGCTTGTTTTAATTACAAAACACAGTGTGATTTTGCACATATTATTTGTTGTTGTAACCCTTTCATTTTTTCCCTCTTAGCTCGGAATGCTTGGTCACATATTAAAGTGAAACTTAACTCTTTTTATATATGTCTGACGAATTTTTCATCCCTTCTGATCTTTGATTATTACAATTTTTGATACCATGATTCCATGAGAGGCATCCAGCATATTTAACTTTTTGAACGTACTTGGTGCCCTGCTCTCTTTTTTGTTTACCTATCATGACAGGGTTTATGGAAATCTTTCATAACATGTTAACAGCACTGAGGGTTAAAATCAGCTACTAAGGATTGGGCATTTCGTCAAAAATAAAAATAAATTCTTTAAGAAAATGCATTACGACGTTCAAAAGCAAGACTGAGGTTTATTTATGCTGACTACTCTTTGTATATAGTTATTGTAAGGCCTTTATATTCACATCTTTTTCGACAGATTTTTTCTCAATTATTAAGGTCTTCCGTTTCCAACGGAAGACCTTCTACTGATTCTAATGATTAAGATTATTAAGGTCTTCCGTTTCCAACGGAAGACCTTCTACTGATTCTGTTGGTAAAGATTATTAGGGTCTTCCGTCTCCAACGGAAGACCCTTCTATTATTGTATTGTTTCTTTTTCACTTTTATTATTATTATTATTCCGCTTTTTCTTTACAATTTTTGTGCAGACGATATCTCAAAAACGGTTTGATCTATTTTAATGAAATTTTCAGTGATAATGTGTTTTGATCTGAAGATGATCCTTTTTTGTTCAAATCTCAAAAACTCACTACCGGTCGGAAGTTATCGCCCTTTAATCGACTTTTTAATGACCATTTTGTCCTGACAAAAACTCAAAAACGACAAAAGCTAGAATGCTGTCATTTTCAGGACTAATAGACAACATATTGTAGTTTTGCACCTATACTTTCAAATCTTCCGGAAGTGCTTTGTATGGAAGCTCGGTAGGGGTCAAAATTAAGGACACGTTTTATGAGTGATTTTTTGAAACATTTTGCATCATATCTTTTAAATTATAATTTTTTTGTTTAAACATACTGAACATAATTTGTGCAGAATGACAAGATCTTAAATATAACATCAAGAAAAAAGTGCTGACTCATCAAATTAAGCATTAAAAGGGGCCGAAAGTCTTTTTTCGATAACTCTTTAACAATCAATATTTTGTTATACATTACTGAAGCAAAAATGTTAAGCTTAACAATCTTCAACTATATATTATGATATTTATGTTGAATGATACATAATTAGGGGCCACAAGGGGCCAGAATGCTAGATATTTGATGGTTTATATCTCGAAAAGGAGATATATTTTGATAAGCAGTCTTGAACAAAAGATGTTCAAAATAATGTTCTGAACAATATGCAACCTTTCATTTTTTGCTAAACGTCCCCATTAAGGAGTTAAAAGGTTGGCCCCTAAATATTTCTTTTGCTAATATCTCAAAAATGAAAAAGAATTTCTGAACAGTTGTTGAACACAAAATGTTCCAAATCTAAAGATCTTTCAGATAAAATCCCGAAAAGGGGGCTGGGCGTTCGAATTAGGGACCAAAAGGGGCCAAAAGTGTTTTTTCGATAACTCTCTATCAGTTAATATTTTGTAATACATTACTGAAGCAAAGATGTTTATCTCAACCATCTACAACTATATATTATGGTTTTCATGTCGTATGGTACATAATTAGGGGCCACAAGGGGCCAGAATGCTTATTCTTTGATGCTTCATATCTCGAAAGGGAGAAATATTTTGAGAAGCAATATTGAACAAAAGATGTTTAAAATCATGTTCTAAACATTATGCAACCTTTCATTTTTCGCTAAACGTCCCCATTAGGGAGTTGAAGGGTTGGCCCCTAAATATTTCTTTTGCTAATAATTCGAAAATGAAAAACAATCTCTGAACACTTGTTGAACAAAAAGTGTTAAAAAGCATGAGATCTTCAAGATTATTTGAAGAAAAAAGGGCTGGTCCCTTACATAAAGGACCAAAAGGGGCCAGAATTAGAATTTATGACAGTTTAACGTTCAATATTTCAAAAATACCATCACGGCAGCGCAATCGTTTTTCTTAAGAAAATTATCATTGTAAAAAAATCTCAATCAAAATCTTATCTTATCTCATCAAGAATCGAACGGAAGACCCACTCGTTGTTCACAACGAGATCTCATCTAGTTATTCTTTTTTTTCTTCTGCTTCCTAGACCGTAACTTTGAGGTCTCATATCTCGGTCATTTCTCAACGGATTTCGCTCAAATTTTCAGATGGTATAGACGTTAATAAACTCTATCAGAATATTGTCTAAAATTTCAAAAAGCCACTTCCGGTTTTGAGTTATTTCCCTTTAAAGGAAAATTTATAGGCTTTCGTTTCTAGACAAAGGCTCAGAGACGGCTAAAGCTGGAGCAGAAATTCTACTGATTTTAGATAGTAGAAGGATTGAAGTTGTGCACATCGGTTTTTGTTTTTCGATTTCTGTAATCAAAATGGCGCTATATAGGGGTCAAAAATTAGAACGCTTAAAAGAACCAAAAATTACTGATATTTTTCTGTTTATCTTCTAAACTAAAAATACTTTGTTAAAATATATAGAACATAATTTGTGCAGAATTAAAAGATCTTTCAAATGATATGTCGAAAAAAGGGCTGACCCCTAAATTAAGGGACCTAGAGGGGCCAAAAGTTTTTTACAGATATCTCAAAAAGTATTGAGAATTTGTTATGCATCAAAGAAGCAAAGTTGTTTAAAATATCAAGCTTTATTTAATGAAGTCGTCAAAATACGTCCGGCGACGTCACTTCCGGTCGAACCGGAAGTTGTCAGAAAATGCATATTTTTGCCGTTTTTGACAGGTTTTTGGGTAACATGTCTCACTAGAAGCTTAAATATAAATTTTCCGTCCGTCGTCGTCACTTCCGGTCAAACCGGAAGTACCTAAGAATGGCTTAAGTTTGCTATACTTAACATAGATTTGGAGGATTAACCCATTTTTGGACATCATTACTTTTTTTTTAAATGAAAGTTACTTCCGGTCAAACAGGACGGAAGACCTACTCGTTGCTGTGCAACGAGCTCGGCTCTAGTTCTTATTATTCTTTTTAGGGTCTTCCGCTTCCTTCGGAAGACCCTACTGTTATTCTTTTGTTTCTTATTAAGGTCTTCCGTCTTCAGCGGAAGACCTTATTGTTTTTCTTAGGTTTCTTTTCCACTATTTTTAAGGTCTTCCGTCTTCAGCGGAAGACCTTCTTGCTATTCTTAGGTTTCTTTTCCACTATTTTTATTATTTTTATTGTTTTTTTTTCTTACCGATTTTGTGTACACGATTTCTCAGAAACGGCTTGCTCGATTTTCATGAAACTTTCAGGACTGATAAAGCATCAAACAAAGCTGATATATATTTTTTTGTTTTGATGACGTCACTTCCGGTTTTGAGATTTTTGCGATTTAGTGATTTTCAGGGGGTCAGTTTGTCCGCGACTTTTCTCAAAAACGGCTTAAGATAGAAACTTGAGTTTTTTGAGCAATGATAGAGCAATGTCTGTAGATGTGACATATGCATTTCATTTTTACCGGAAGTGCTGCACGCCGACGCTCGCTATGGTCCAAAAATGGGCATGTCGAGAATTTTAAAATTTCTAACACCTTTTCTTCGATATCTTTTCACATACAAATATTTTGTTAAGACATATAGAACAAAAGAAGTGTAGAATTACATGATCTTTCAAATGATATCTCGTAAAAAGGGCTGGCCCCTAAAATAAAGGGCCTAGAGGGGCCGAAGGTTTTTCATTTATATCTCAAAAAGTATTGAGAATTTGTTATACGTCTAAAAAGCAAAGTTGTTCAAAATGTCAAGCTAAATCTGTTGAAGTCGTCAAAATACGTCCGGCGACGTCACTTCCGGTCACACCGGAAGTCGTCAGAATATGCATATTTTTGCCTTTCTTGACATATTTTTGTGTAACATATGTATCTGGAAGCATAAAACTTCATTTTCTGTCCGTTGACATCACTTCCGGTCAAACCGGAAGTGACCGGAAGTAGCCAAAAATAGCTTATTTTTGAAGGTTTAAATACAAAATCAAAATTATAAAGTCAATGGAGACCACTTAGCTCATTTGCTTTCATTTGTTGACGTCACTTCCGGTCAAAACAGGACGGAAGACCTACTCGTTGCTTTGCAACGAGCTTTGCTCTAGTTCTTATTATTATTTTTTTTCTTACCGATTTTGTGCACGCAAGTTCTCGGAAACGGCTCAATGGATTTTCATGAAACTTTCAGGTCTGATAGAACATAAAAAAATCTAGAAATAATTTTTTTTATTTTGATGACGTCACTTCCGGTTCGGAGATTTTCACGATTTTGTCATTTTTAGAGGGTCACTTTGTCCGGCAATGTTCTCAAAAACCGTTGAAGATAGAAGTATGAAATTTTCAGTGATGATAGAGGAACCTTTGGAAAAGTGAATTCCGTATATCATTTTTACCGGAAGTACGAAGCGTCGACGCTCGATATGGTGCGAAAATAGTCCTATCAAGAATTTCATAATTTTTGACACCTTTTCAAAGATAACTTTTTACCTAGAAATATTTTGTTAAGTTATGTAGAACAAAAGAAGTGTAGAATTACACGATCTTTCAAATGATATCTCGAAAAAGGGCTGGCTCCTAAAATGAAGGGCCTAGAGGGGCCGGAAGTATTTTCTATATATCTCAAAAAGTATTGAGAATTTGTAATACGTCAAAGAAGCAAAGTAGTACAAAATGTCAAGCTTTATCTAATGTAGTCGTCGAAAAACGTCCGGCGACGTCACTTCCGGTCAAACCGGAAGTAGTCAAAAATTGCATATTTTTGCTGTTCTTGACAGGTTTTTGGATATCATATGTCACTGGAATCTTAAATTTTAATTTTCCGTCCGTCGACGGTACTTCCGGTCCAACAGGAAGTTGCCAAAAATGGATTAATTTTACAATAATTAACATAAATTTGGAGGATTTAACCATTTTTGGGCTTCATTTGTCTTTTTTTCTTAAAAGAGTTACTTCTGGTCAAACAGGACGGAAGACCTACTCGTTGCTTTGCAACGAGCTCGGCTCTAGTTATTCTTTTTTTTTCCCGCTCGATTTTTGACCGGCGATTTCTCAAAGACCTTTGGACGGATCGTTATGAAACTTTCAGGATAGATAGCTTGTAGTAAAACCTATTTAAACCTGTTTTCAGTTTTCTGATGCATGCCTTTATTTGTGAGTTATTGCCCTTTAATTGAAAATTTTTGATGTCTCGTTTCCACTAAAAATCTCAAAAACGACATAAGATATTTACACGAAAGTTGGAGAACTTGTAGCCAATACATTGTAGATGTGCACAACGATAAAATTATATAGCTGATTTCTTAAAGTTTGGAAGCTATAAAACGGCAAAGTTTAGTAATTTTTTTTCTTTGAATTTTTGCTACTTTTTGTGTAATAACTTTTAAACCGAGAATAATTTGGTAAGAAATATAGAACAAAAGTTGTGGGTAATTACGAGAGCTTTCATATTTGATTAACGAAAAGGGGCTGGCCCCTATAATTAGGGGTTAATAGATCATACACGCTTTTTTCTGATAGCTAAAAATATTGGTATATTATGAAAAAGTTTGACTGAAATAATTTTGAACTTATAAAATCTTGTCATTTGATATAAAAAGAAATAAACTACCAGCTACATTTAATTGTTTTTTATATAAAACAAGTACATGTATGTGAGAAACCTTTCAGGAACAAGTTGTCTACTATAGCCAGCCAAGCCTTTACTGCATGTGCACAGTTTTAATTGATGCATCTGAAAAATATAGTTTTGATTCGATGTTTCTCTGTTTTCTTTTTATTCAAAAATTTTTAAAATGTTGTGATGTACACAACGTACAATAATTAGTTTAGAGGATTTTTTTCGGGGTCTCTTGTTTGTAAACAACGCGCGGCATTGTGGGATATAGGATGGCACTAAAGACGCGATGTACTAAAAACTGATTTGGCCTGATTCTAAATTGTCTGTAAATATTCCAAACAATTGAAATTTTGTATGGCATAATGCATCAAAGTTATAATTTAGTACATAAGTAATTTGAAATATTCAATATTACTATTTAATTAAAAATTAGAACGTCAGGTAAATATCAGATCTTTAGTATATCCCGTTTTTAGTGTGCCCCATCGAGTCGGCGTCGGACTGTGGGAAAAAGAACCAGCATGGCACAAACGTGAAACATAGAATGTAATCTTTATTTTAACATTGATTGCGTTTGTATACACGCTTTATTCAATCCACGGCTAGAATAGTGTGCAGATAAACTCTCTGATTACTTACATATGGAGCATTCGTTTATGGATGTATTAATTCCAATGTTTAAACTGTCCGAAGATTTTGTGTGCCGATCGCGAGGAAATTCTGACGGCGCCTTTGCATCTTTCGTTTATCATTTATGGAGTAACTTGGTAAGAACGCAGTTAACAGTTGTATTTGTGTCTTCGGCTTTGCTGTGGAGTATAAACGATATAAAACACAGGCATTTTGAAAGAAGGTAAGTTTTTTACCATATCAACATAAATTTACACATGTTAAATATACAGGAATTGATATTTTCATAAAAGCCTACAAGTTACAACATGTACAAGGTCATTAATTATGTTAACATTAATAAATTGATTTATTTTTTAATTTCTGGTCAGGACTTGGACTGTAAACCCACTTAAGACATTATCAAATCTTTACTGCAATACCTTATAAAGCTTTTGAATAATCTTAAAATTACATCTAATTTCGAATTAAAAATGAGTTAGATACCTACTTCATTTAGATCAAGTTGTGAAAAGCAAGATGCAGTTTTAGCAGCGGTGAAAAGGATAAAATAGGGTTTGTATTTTCTTAAAATAGTGAACCTGGTATTCCTTGCGGTTAGTGTCTGACTGTCATATTGTTACTTAAATTGTTTTGGGGAGGGGATCTGGCATCGTCTCAAACCATGGTCCGGAGTCTAAATAAAGCTCTTTCCTACCCATGGCTGCTTGATCACAAAAATGTCTTAATCTTGAATATGCACACCACTCTATTGTGACGTCATTCATATTCAGTCAGTGGGAAGTTTTGTTTACATCGCAACAATTGACATCAACAGGATATATTTACATTTGCCGTGTTTGTCTACAAAGCCAACTGTGAAATTGATTTGTGAAAACCGCACTTCATGAAAAATATGCCTACATGCAATTCTGTGTGATTCTCACACCAATAATTCACACGAAACTTGAAAACATACCTTAAATACAAGACATATTTCATATAATGCGATTGGATTAGACACTACAAAAGCTATATATTGAATATATATTTACTAGGGCTGGATCAATATATCGGTAATCAGTATATATCAATATTCTTTAGCAATACGATAACCGATACAGAGATGCTTGTGTATTGCTCGATTATTTCAACGTTTAATTAAGAGAAAGAAAAACGTGAAAGTGAATAACATTACGAACGACTTATCTAAAATCGGTTAAACGCATGTAAACATGTCAAAAGTGTAGGGTCGCTACGTAAAAGTCAGCAGCAAAAAGGCAAAATG
>NW_026930403.1:0-41920 GCF_032062105.1 Saccostrea cuccullata | reverse complement strand
ACACTGCAACAGAGGAGCTGGAGAAAACAGAATTTTATACCACATGACAGTCATTGATAAATAGTGCACCTTGCAGACATATAAACATTGTAATGGGGAAAATGATTGCACAGGTGAAAGAAGACAACACGGACAAAAAGCTTTTTGTCATTGGAAAACATGGTATTTGCAACTTTAATGAAAAGGGGATATTTCTTTTAATGGATTTTTGCGCTTTCAATGGTCTAGTTAATAGGAAGTGTACTGTACTATCAATGAGATAGACAAATTAAAACAACATGCATTTTCCCAGATGGAAAGACAGAAAGTGAAATGGACCATATCACTATCATGCGTTAGTGGAGAAGAACTAAGCAACATGTACGAGGGGTTATCAAGAAGTTCGTGGACCGAGGCTATAAATTTAGTATTATATAGTCTGTGCTTTCAAAATTTTTGAGGAACATAAAAAAAACCCCCAAAAATAGAAAAGTGTTGAATATAGCTCAATATCTTCATTATTTGTCAAATTATTATAAAATAAAAACGACATTATTTGATTGCCTGTCGCCGTCTCCATTTAGTTTCAAGACGTCCGACAATGATATTGTTTTTGAATACTTGCTTCTTCTATCTCATACACTTACTTTGATTAGATTCTCTGGAGCTGAGTAAGGACTTTAACCCCTCTTGTTTTGAGGACTTTACAATTTTATGTACAGTGGCTTTCAATGTAAATAATATAGCAAATGGATTTACGCATTGGCAGAGATCATCGCTTGATTGTGCCAACATATTTTGCTTTTTGGAGTTCAATATCTACAACACGTGATCATTATTTGACGTGAATTGTTTTTAACATCTTGTTAATTGTGCATCCTTTTTCTCTTTGAATCTATTGTAGTATTAAAAAACAAGTACTTTGAATGCATATCATTTCTCCGTAGCCATTTAAAACATTTCCTAGGTCATTACCCGTTTTTTTACGGACAAAAATGTATAGAACGTTGGAACGTTTATTGAATCATTTTCAAGGCCTTTTTTGTTTGGACACTCCATGTAAAATTTACGATAAAATGTTTTAGAACTTTCAGAATGAGGTAAAAATTCCATATTTTATGGAACAATAGTGAGCCAACACATACCTAAATTAACAGGACTTTTGGATGTCAAATGAGCTTTTCGATATCAAAAGAGCTCGAGTTTTTCTCAGTTACTCTTCGGTTGGAAAAAAACGTCGTATTCTAGGTTGCACCGCCTAGATGTACCATTGCTTTCAAAAACATTACTAATTTTTTTAGAAAATAAAAATCATGATTTGTGGTTTATTCTATAGATAGAAAAGATGATGCTTACTAGTTATTGCAAAATTCATTGATATACCTAAAGCGGTTTTGATTTTATGAACTTTTTGATACCCTCTCGTATATGTCAGGACAAGGAGCACCTCCTACTACCATCATGTTACAGTTACGCTGAGGATAAAATTCATTTGAAAGCATTCAAAAAGTATTCAATTACAAATCAAATTGAATATTCAAAATCCAGTTTCTTACAAAGAGAAAAGAAAGGAGTTACATAGAGGAAATCAGGGCTGCATCATCTCATTAACCATATTCCTGATAGCCTGCTTTGGTTTAAACCTGAGAGAACTCGGAGCATACACTTGAGTATGAATTTTAAAAGCTGTGATACAAAAAGCCTTATACAGTTATATCACTACAGTAAAAAGGATATTTGACGATGGAAAAGTTAAAGCTAGTTTTTGCATATAGTTTAGTCGATGAGAAAGAGGAGGATTTGGGAGGAATAGGCCATACTTTACCAAATCTCCAAAAACATCACGAATATAGGCTCCGGATTGGAATCCAGAAGGAAAAATGGTGAAGGGGAGGGGGCAATACCCACCTACAGAAGATCCGTGGACGTTAAGGCAAAAGAGGTCGGACTGACCTGTACTCATTTCAAAAACATAACGCAAAACAGAGTTCGATGGCGCAAGGTTGCTTTAAACCATTGATCCCCAAGGAGCACACGGGAATAAATAAATCAAGTAAGCCTATTTTGAGGGATTGTTTGTATAAAGTGTCGACATCATTTTCAGCATCTCTATAACCACTAGACCAATTGCATAAAACTTGCTAAAAAGCTTTATTAATTAAATATGATTCACGTTTGTTTAAATTAAGGCTCACTGCCTTTTTTCAAGGGGAAAACTAATAACTAGTGGACGTTTTTGGTTTTATCTTTAAAAATATTAACACTAACCAGTTGTCTAGAGAGTTAAATTTTTTTGTATAACGTCTTCAAATTCTTAAAATTTGTTCAAATCATGAACACAGTTAGGGGGATTGAAAAAAAAATGTTTAGATCAAAATTTTAAAAAGAAATAAATCAAAAAGATCATTATGTTTTCTTTTGCAGAAGAGTGGCCTTCATTCAGCAGAGTGATTTGGAAGCCTTCGAAGCTACTAAATGATATCCATGGAAAACACTTTAAATATTTTGAGAAAACATGAAAATGGGGTTAATATATTTTTTTAACTTTCTCCTATGAAGGGTGATTCCATTTTTTGCATATATAGCCGGCAATAAGGAACCAGCGACACTGTATATAATAAGTGTCGAATCTACTAAGTAGAGACAAGGTCAAAGATAAAGGATATGGAGATAACAGACAGTATTCAACAATATAACCTGTCCCTTCCCCAGGATAAAGAAAAAAAGTTAAGAGTAAGTTAGAGAAACCTATGGAAAAAAGAAAAAGAAACACGCAATACTACTGAAAGATGAAGGATATCGAGATAACAAATAGTATTCAACATCAAAGTTCATAAAACAAAATAGGAGCAGAGCAAACACGGACCTCCAAAACGTCAGAGCTGTAATCATATGCTATCGAGATTTATTAGCAAAACAAAATTTATATAAAGCGCTAAAAATTATCAACAAAACGAACAATTAAAATTGTCAAATTTTCAGAACAACCTGTCCCTTCCTCAGGATAAAGAAAAAATAAGAATAAGTTATAAAAACTAAGGGAAAAAAGAACAAAAAGAAACTAGCAATAATACTCAACTACAAAACACTAAATATTTACAGTGTTTAATTCAATTTTTTTAATCAGTTGTATGGCCAGAAATTCAGAGCGCTTGGAAATGCTTCCAGTATATCTTGTGTTCTCCGGTGAAGTACACCCGATATAAAATAAACAGACTATTGAGCAAAATAGCAAAATGTAATACGTTTAATTTACAGTTAATTATAAATGTAGTCTTTTTGACCCCCTCCCCAACTAAGAAAAAAGGGAAGAAAAGATGGTCAACACATTTTCTTTAAACTTTCTTAAACGATTCTTTTATATATTCTCCTAGATCTTTTGGCTTTATTCCTTTATCAAGCATTGTCATTTCGCGGCGCTACATTTCGACAAAACCAAGACAAATAGGGAAAATGAACGAAGTACTTAGGAAAATACTTATATATTAATAAAATGTATAAGAAGTTTTACCCTTAGAGTTACACTATCGCTGGTCATTGCTCCAGCTGTAGCCCTTGCAATGTATTGTCCTTCTTGTAACAAGGCTGTGAAACATGCATTCACAAAGGACGATTTTCCACTCCCAGTTTCACCAAGAAGTAAAATATTGAGTGTAGAATCATGATTTTTCAACTCCTCCGTTATGTTTTGCATAAGGTCGTCTTTTATCTACAGATATAAAAAAAACTTTCATAAGATTAGAATTTATGATATATACGCAAACTTTTAAAATGAGAAGCAATGTAATATGTTGCATTAAAAAAATAAGGGTAAATTGTACAGTATGAAAATAATGAGTGTGACACAGATGATTATTTAAACCCTTTCATGGAATTATTTTGTTATTAATTGATCATTTAACATTTTCTTACTTCATGTAAACTTATTGTTTTTTTGTGCCCACGGGGGAATCGAGGATTCGGAGAATATGGGTTTTGCCTGGTCCCTTCTACTAGGTGTCTGTTCGTCCGAAAAAAATTAAACCTTGCCCATAACTTCTGTCTGGGTGGGGCTATGGCTTTTATATTGCAAAGTTGTATTTCTTGTTTTGTGATACACATGTATGACCTTTCTTTGGGTACCACAAACTTTAACTTCTTGACCTTGAAGTTTGACCCACTTTTACAAATATATATATATCCAACCTTAAGCTTAGTCATAACTTTTAAACAGTTAGTGGAAGGATTGATTGATTGTACATGTATATTGCTTTACGACTCTCTTAAGAATATTTCACTCATTGTGACGCAAATTTTGCATCATACTCAGCAATCAGGGTTATTGAGCAGGAAGAGATCTTTTTCCTGTCAGCACCTACTTTGACACGGGACCTCGGTTTACACGGTCTCATCCGAAGGACCGATCTCGACGTCTCAGAGTGGGATTCGAACCTGATCCGTAAGGATCAACTCCTTACGCTGTAACCACTACCTTTGCCACGTGGGCGTTAGTACTAAGACTTTTATACGTCATATTGGTATTTATTGTGATAAGACTTTTCAGTGGATTAAGATATTCTGGAGCTTCTGGTCTTCATCTTTGAGTTTGATCCAGCTTGAAGCAAAAATGAGTTTAAAGCTTATGTGAGCATTTCTGATCATCAGGTGTAAGCTGTCCGTCCGTCTGCGCCCGTCCGTCTGTATTTTTTTTCCATATTTACCTTCTTCTCAAGAACCAAAGCACCAATTGTGAACAAACTTGTTACAAAGCATGCTTGAGTAAAGGGAACTTCAAATTGTCAAAACGAAGAGTGAAGTCCCCTTTCAAAGGGAGATAATAAAAAAAACCAAAATTAATGTTGTGTCTTTATAAAATCTCTTTAAGAACCACTAGGCTTGAAAAACTGAAATTTTTGTGGGGGTAGTGTATTGTTCTTTTTATAACAATGGTTTTTTTTTCTGAAAATCAGAGAAAATATTAGTTGGCTGATATTTTTGTTTAAAATAATAATTTTTATAACAGTTTGGTTGTTCATACGATTTTTACATCCATTCAAATAACTGCTAATATCTTGAATAGAAATTGACTAATTATACATACCGTTTATGTATTACTATCTTATATTACATTTTGTTGTATTTAAGTGGATGCGTATCGCAGGAGAATAATGATCAACCAGTCGATAGTTTTATTCTAACTAAATTCCAGTACGAGTTAATGGGACTTTTACAGATTCCTTGTTACCTGATGCCATTGTGCACCTTCTTTTTGTACTTATTGATCCGTAGCATATCTAGTGTTTCCCTTAGCGAAACATTGACCTACCATTCATTCTATATTATTAAGGGGTACCCATCTCTCACTTAATCGGGGTTTTCCAGAGCAAAGCATGGATGTTGCAATTTTAATCACATGGGCGGCGGCGGTTATCATTTAGTGATCTCAGTGCTAATTGTATCTATAATAGTTTATTTGAGAATTAATTTCCTATTATTTTGTCCCATCTTGATATTTAGATAAATGTGTTTATTATTGGGAAATAGTTACCTCCGGAATTTCTGTTAATGTTTTGTGTAATGAACGCCATGGCACAGGTAGCAAATCTATAAATTAAGAGTTAGATTTAGTATTGCTAAATTCAAATAATTAAAACGTATAATGGCTAGTTTTTCAAATTAAATGAATAACATTTATGTACATACTGTCATTTTCATTATCCTTGACAGATTCAGCGGCAATCGCCCTTTGTTTAGACATATAATATCCTGTAAAACAAGGACAATCATTTCATTTAACTGTACATGTATCTTCATGTAAAAAAAGCCCTATATCTTCATCACACATTATCCAATTTCACCAAAGCATATGATTTTCAATTATAAAATTTTGATATTAATTTATTATATAAAATTACTTTGTTTAAATGTATCTCAAAGGTTCACTGATGTAAAGATGAAATTAAAAAAATGCTCAGTTACCTTGAAAATGTATGCTAATAAAGAAGTAATAATACTTTTTTCGTTTCTACATTGTATATAAGTTTTCAAAAAGATATATTTATATTTTCCCTTACTTCTTATGACATAGATGGCTACAATGACTGACATAGGAATAGCCACCACAATTACTTTCACGATGACTGAAAAAAAAATGCAACTTTGAAATAACAAAAATAAGAAAGAAAAAAACGATAGTAATTGTTAACAACTTAAGTTATACGGCGAATTTTGTATCATACATTCATGAAGAATATGTTATCGTTTCAGCTGCTATATAATAATTGTTTTCATATTTGAAGATTATTCAAACATCAGAACGACATCAGCACGTACATTGTTAACACGAGGTCACAATCATCGTTGGGTTAAAATTTAAATATTTTGAAGAGTAATTAGAGTGTACTTGAAGAAGGAAAATAAAAACTGATTATGACAAATGGACTTGTGAGTAAAAAAGGGTTACTTTTGATGCCCTTGATATATTTTTTTTAGAAAAATTAACTAAAGAAATTCTGCTTGATACAGGCATATGAATATTGGGAAAAAGGGGAATGGTAAAACTGAATCACCCCTCTCTCTCTATTCTCTCATATCCCATTTAACAGTTAGTACAAATATTATTGTCACAGTATCCATTATTAGCAATCGTATTAGGAACTGATGATTTGTATAGGAATATATTTTTTAAACCCATACCATTGCTTTCCTTAAATTGTTGCCAAAGACTCTTACGTGGAATGACCTCTTCAAATTCTGAAAAAAACAAAACATATGTATACGCGGTAAAGTGTGAAAAAAAACATTCAAGGGGGTGACTGGGGTTTTTCTTGCGCAATCTCCCAATAGAATAAAGTAGTCATGTGTAACTTGAATAAGTTTCTGAAATGCTTTTGGAACTTAAAGATTTATAAAATATCTTAGAGTTTATGATTTTTAATTAAAGTTCAAAATCTTATAGTAAATGTATATCCAACTATATTTTGAAATGGTCCCGAAATATTGGGCCGATAAGATATGCTTAAAATTTGCAAGCTTATACATAAAATTTTGTAAGATACTTAGATATTAAAAGCCATTCTCTGTAATGATTTGAAATTTTATATAGGAGCTGTGGCACGCATAGTCTCAGAATTTCTCCAAACTCTCTATGATAAAATTCATTGATACCCTAAACTGAAATCATGCAAAAATTGGTTGCTATGTTTTATAGTTACCATGGCAACATGTCTTAAAGGTCGAAAAATGGCATTTTTTAACATGTTTAGAGCCCCATAGTTAACATTTGCGACAAAGCAAACAATTGGCAATGACTGTTACCAAAAGTTGAAGGTCAGATGTCTCAGATGCATGATAAACATGTTTGGTAAATCAAATATTACATACGTTACTATGGTAACAAAGTATTCAAAAGTAAAAAAAAATATTCATTGAATTTTATAAAGTCATACACGTAAAAATAAAAAGCAATTATAGGATGAAATGCGACCAAATAATAGAAAAAAGAGCGTTGAAACATATACCAAGAACAAAATAGGAGATTTTACTTTGGGTGGCAATGGTTGCCAAGGTTTTTATACCACAGAGAGCCTTCAAAGTAACACTCTGTATGTTTAAATCTGATCCTATCTTTTAAAAAAAGCACATTTCCTCGTAACTAATGATCAATTTTATAAGATGTTGGTGTGCTCCAAGTTTTCCCATTTGAAAAAAATTCAGATTAGATTCTTTAAATAGAGCGTTGCTATGGAAATAAGCAGAAAATATATGCTTAAAAACCTGGAAAATATTTTCTTTCCTTGGATACGTACCCTTAAATGTAGATTCCCAAAACTTTTATGATTAATATTTATTGACAGATAACTTGACTTGTAATTTTGACTATCATCCAATCTCTAAGTGGATGCAAGAAGTTGGCACACAGGGTTTAATATTGATATAAAGTTCACAAAATCGAACATTTTCCTTTCTTGGTAACCATAGCAACAGTGTTGTTTTATTCATCAAATTTTATCAATATATGATATTCAACTTCATTTCTAACAGAAAAGTACTATTCAAGCTGAGTCCATTAATTTGTTTCTTGATTAAATGGCAATTTAATTCTTAATGCAGTGAAAAATAATTCACTTTTAAGCACTGGTACGTTGTTTCCATGGTAACACTGCAAAGTAGCAATTATACCCAATTTTTCTTATGGTTTTGGTGTTGCAAGGTCCTAAGGGTGCATATTTGCCAATCTTGAATTTTCATGTTTTTCCTCAAGACAGTAGCATTAACCCAATCTTAGTTACTGGTTTTGCATGGTTACACTGTGTTACCATGGCAACCATAAAAGTTATTTATAGAATAATATTGCTTATACTTATATACTTAAGGTCAAACATTTTCATTGTTTTTCTTAAGTCATTGATTGAGTTTGAGCATGTAACACCTACCATTAGTGAATACGGAGTGTTTTTCAGCATATTATAGCATTTTAAATGTATTCCAAATGTACCCTTGGTTACCACTTACTTAGAGATATATTCTAAACAGTTTCTTTACAGTATAAGTAACATCAAGGTGTCAAGTTTTTGTGAGAATGGTTTGTTTGCTTTTTCTAGTTATTATTAAGCCACAGTCAAGATTTAAAGTGGCTGAAAATCTCGATTTTTCAAACTTTTCCGGCTGTTGCCATAGCAACCGAGACCCATAGCAACGAAATTTTGTTTGATATTTGTTTCTGATGTCACGTACTAAGCATGGGTGAAGTTTCATCAAAATCGGTGACCATGCGTGGCAACGAAGTTTAAGTGGTTACAGAGAATGGCTATTAAATAGTTTAATATAATATGATCAACAGGAAAAGGTTCACTTCTGTGTACATATTCTCTCTTCAATATATTTGAGAAGTGGTGTAAGTCAGTTGTGGATACTGCAAAAAATTTGTAGATTTGAACCGGCAAGGTAAGTATCAGTTTCTCACTCGTTTTGCAAGTTCTAACTTATATGTAATGACCTTGTCAGCAACATTTAAAGTCGAATACTGACTGACATTTATAATTTAAGCTCTGAAAAGCCTCTGAATTTCCGTAAACCCGATAATAACAATGAGCACACAGTCGACATGGGGATCATTTACCCAAAGGGTACCTAATACGAATGGACTTTTTAAGTTGGACTACTGTTTTTATTTTGTAAATATATATATGTTTCATGATATAAAAGTTACAAGTTTCCCTAAAGAAGTTTTTACACACACGAAAAAAAAATCGAGCCAGCTCCTTTAAAAGATGGTTAGCAAGAAATGCTTTTAACCTAATGCTATATATTGCACATATTACACAACATTTGTATATATCATACCACGGGCATTGATTTGCTCTTTCAACGCCTGTATATTCGCCTTTAAACCTGAAATATAATGCATTATACTTTAAAAATTGTTATAATATGCAGATACGTTACATACAATTGATGTAATTTCTCAGTTCTAATGCTTTTTGTAGGTTTTAATAAAAAAAATTATACAGATACAATGTCATGTTAAAGGAATGTATTCAAGTATTATTTATCAGAATACTAGCATTGAGAAGGGAGAATTTAAATGAAAAAATCTTTAGAGATTATTCATTTACAGGCGTTAAATTATATGTTTTTCCATTAATGTTATTGTATATTTTTCAGAACACAAGACCTACATAATGAACGTAATAAAAATCAATTCAACAGCCCGTGGGCAATTTCAATTCATGCGTCTAACCTTCAATTTTCTTTTCCTCTTCCGAAAAATTCTTTTGCAGATCTATAACGAAATACATGTATACATATGTGTTGCCTTACAATACATTTTACAATCAATTATATTAAGGCTATTAAATGAGGAACTGTGCTTATGAGAGGCTAATATGAGTTCTGAAAATGGTATATTCATACGTCTTCATAAAAGATTAATGGAGAAAAAAGTCATCAAAGAATTTTCGTAAAAAATTCAACTAGAATTATCTATTTGAAAAATTAAAATTTGGAAGATATGATAATCAGATTATTTTTTTTCAAAAGATTCTGCATGAAAAGTAATAAAAATCCAAGTTGAGGTATTAAACTTAACAATTATAAATAACAACGGCGTTTGAACAAAATGATTATTAATTATCATCGAATCCCTTCCTTTATTCGAAATATCTCTTTGGGTTGGAAAAGAAATATGAAATATGTTTAAAATTTAGATATTAAAAGAAGACGTCTATAACATATTTCATCTTGTTTTGAATTGTTTTATTAACTTTGATATTGAATACTGATCGTTATCTCCATGTCTTCATACAAAAGTTTGCGGCAATGATTGATAAACTAGGGTTGCTAGAAAAGTTCGTTGACTATTGTCATTTTATTTTTCATTACTTTTCATTTAGCCTCATATCGTATCAAGATTTGGTAGAAATGACTTTTTGCTAATAAATCCAAAATGATTTGATAAAAAACTTTAAAGATATCATGATTCATTACAACGTATTCTGAGGTTTAAAAAAATCAATTTGAGGTGCAATCAAAATTTAGCAATTTGCTGTTCATACCCTAAAATAATGTCTGCAGTCAAATCGCCTCAAAGGCACAAACAAAAATAGACACAGATTATCAAATGATATATATATTCATATTCCAAATTATGAATGAATAATTTGGTATGTAGAAAAAAATTACAAGAAGCAACTTTTCTATGAAATAGAGAGGAAAACATGAACGTTGCAGACGTTGCAGAGAAGCAGTAGAAGTTTGTTTGAGGACACAGGGATTTAGTGAAAAAACCTGTCATACATTTGTGTGTCAAAAGCGCATTGGTCATTTGAATGATATAGACTCTGTATAAGAAGAGGACTACCCGTGAGGAAAATCTGTAAAATTCTTACCAAATCTTTTAGTTGGAAATGGTCATTGAAAGAGGAAGAGTCGCTTTACAGTTGCTGACATTGTGAAAGAACTACCGTATAGCCGTTTGTGCTCTGAATTTGTAATCTACACTGCACACCTTGCGTTTGTAAACTTCCCCATTTTGAATGATGGTTACGGCAAATCACCGGTGGAGCGATCACCGGTAAATAAGTCAACAAGCAGCAATAAAATAAGAAATAATTATCCATACAATTCACACAATTTTGAATTAACATAATATTTAGTTCCTTAAGTTTATCTTTTTAAATTTGGATTTCATCACTGCGAAAACTTTTACTCCAATCGACCCAAAAGTTATAAAGGTGTCATGCTTGCTTAAACAATGGTTTCAAATCATGTGTCATCTAAAACGGTACACTCATGACCAATATTCAACAAATAATGTTTTATGCTACATTTATTATTGAACTGGTATCAATTGATACATTTGTGTGAAAGTTATTGCGCTTGGGATGGTTTGTTTACGTAATACAGAGCGCTTGGAATGCATTGTAAGCAAAATGTCACAACATGCTTGGGGTGAACAGGAAAAGAAATGGTTACATACTTAAACTATGAACTTATATGATCAAATAATAATTAAAATACAACATAAAACAAGATGTGTTTGTGAAACACTATGCGCCAGGGGGCAACAAAGTTCAAAAATCAATTTTTAGCATATAGGTCACAGTCAAGGTCACAGGTCATTGACCTTGATGTTATTTGTAAGAACTTGATTAGTGGAGTATGAATACCAAATATGAAGTCTATATTTCTTATGGTTCAAAAGAGATGACGAAGGTACGAAAAAGCTATTTTTAGCATACACATCACAGTCAAGGTCACAATGTCATTGTCCTTGGATTAATTTGAAAGAACATAATTAATGGAGTTTACAAAATCTGCAGTTTCTATCTCTTATGGTTTCAAAGTGATGGTGAATGTACGAAAAAGCTTTTTTTAGCATCAAAATAGGTCTTAGTTAAGGTCAAAAAGTCATTGACCTTAGTGTCATTTGAAAGAGCTTAATAAGTGAAGTGTGCATACCAAATACATGTATGAAGTGTCTTTTTTTCGTGGTTCAAAAGTTACGGCGAAGTTTAAAGTTTGCAGACAAAAAGCTATTTTTAGCGTAAAGGTCACAGTCAAGGTCACAATGTCATTGAACTCGGTGTCATTTGAAAGAGCTTAATGTTAACACAAGGGCGGATATTATTAATATTAGCGGTTTTTTTAAGTATTTATTCTGCACATTGGAGATAATCTCTATCGAAGCACCAAATTGAATAAATTGGATAATATGATGATTAAATTGTGTGTAAGGAATATCATAGACAGTTCATTACATATGAACGATGGCTGCACTTTTGCAATTGTCTGAGCTGTAGACTTATTGGAGTATGCATTCCAAATATGAGTTTTTATCTTCCATGGTTCAAAACTAATGGCCAAGGTTAAAGTTTGCAGACAAACAGATAAACAGACAGACAGGACTAAATGCAAAATACGTCTCAGACCTATCGATCCTGGTGCATAGTAAGGTAAACGTAGATTATATATAAACTGATTGAGCAACGAAAAAAATAATGTTCGTGTCTTACTTTATAAATTGATACAAATATTTTACTTCTTTAAAAATGTTCTTTACATTACTTTTGCAGTTAAAATAAGAGATACATCTGAAGTTGGATAATTGGGGTGTGATTTATCAATAGTATCTGGGTATTTCCAAGGATTTCCCGACAGCTTTGGCCAGTTTGGGAGGGTGTGCAATCGTAACAAGAGCGCATTCTTAACCTGCGACTTTATGGTAATATATTTCAATTCACCAAAATATTATCCATCAAAATTAATGGTATACCTAAACAACCTAAAATCGCCAAAGAATGGGTGGACTTAACTGGCCAGAAAAAATGCCGTAAATTTAAGTTTCATAAAATGTTATATTTTTTCCATCATATAAACCCCCGATATCTTAACCGTGTATTCATGGTACGGATGTGAATTTAAAACGCTCTTTTATAGGTAAACTAAATAAATATCGAAAGCATGGTGCCTGGAGATTTCTTGAATATCAATAGATAATCAGGGTCACGCTTTTTTCATCGTCTGAATACATAGTCAGCACATGTTTGTCGGCTGTTCTTAAGTAAACTGTAGTTGTATATTGAACAAAATAATGTTATATTTAAAAGAGAAGAGCCGACAAAAGTGTGCTCATACTTAATTTAACAAAAACATATTCAAAACAAACTTCTTGCTTCCATTGAAATGTCTTCGTTTGACCTGTTAAATATTACAATTCGTCACGTGATGTCCACCTGCGAGTGTACTCGAGAAAACACTTACATTGTGTTCTCTACCTGACCTCGATCTAAATCGTGTCTTTGAGCGTGTTTTGTTGCCGTTTTCAGAAATTAACAAATCAAATATTGTTTTAATTTGTCATCACATTTTTAAAATAATTTCATATTGACATCGCTGTAAAATGCTAAACACGTATTCGAATTTTTGGAAAAAGAGAGCGATAGAGAGAGAAAGAAGTCAACAATGACACAGATCGATAGCCCCGCCTCCTATAAATATTGATTGTGTGACATAAAAACCACTCCGGGTACATGTCGAATTCCGGAAGACGACACTCGTGTATCGTTGCTTCAATTTTGATGCATGACAACAGGGCATTGATTTTGCACTAATGTTCCACCTTATATAACCAAGTATATGTTGCTCTTTCAATTGCACATAATTTATTTTGGATCACTTCATTTACAGATTGTAAGAGAAGTCGCAAAAGGATCCAAAATAGGGCGCTAAGTCCATCCATTCTTTGTGCTAGCCAAAAAAAAAAAATAAGAAAAGAAAAACAAGCTATACGGTATTAGACAGAATAAAAAAATAACACTTAAAAAATAAAATATCTTTTTTAGAGTGTCATTGGGATATCACATGAAGTCGGTCACGTGATCAAATTCTATAACGCCCGAAGGGCGTTCTAGTAGATTTGATCATGTACCGACTTCATGTCATATCCCATTGACACTCTAAAAATGGTATCTTATTCCTTATATTTATATTTTTATTTCTATTCACATTACAAATTAAAGATAAAATGCCCTATTTAGAATTTGTTATTGAATGCAACGGATAAATACGACGTCATATGACGTCACAGTCAAGACTTTCCAAATATCTCGTGCAGTTTGGTTTCCATATGCAGGAAAGTCTGATCATGTGACCGATTGCATGTCATCGAAAATTGAATTTCATTTTTTCAGTATTGTCATAGAAAAGAAAGGACACTGGCAAATGAAAATTTAAAATATTGACAAACAGATCTATACTTCTTGAACAAGCGTAAGCAAGCAAAGTAAATGTTCATTTATTAAAAATGTTTTTTTCCAGTAAGGAAAAAAAAGAAACGCAGGGTAAACTTTTGAGGTGAATTAAATTAAACTTCATTTTCATATTTTTGTCATTATTCCTATCTTACTTTTAAAAGCATCGTTTAAGAAAATGTAACCAAAACCCCATATGATTGTGTCTTATATTTGACGAGTTAATGAAACTTATATGACGATACCCCCCCCCCCAAAAAAAAAAAGTGAGAATCGAAAACTTTCATTATCGTCAGGGTCTCTGCATATCTACGCATCTGTCGCAGCCTTGATTCTCATTTGCATCGAATTCATCATAGGGTTTATCTTTCAAACTCCGGTTGTAGTATCCGTGGGTAACCATGCAAAAAATAAGTCAAACCAAGCGCACATGAATCAGAAAGAGGAACAGAAAATAAAGAAGAAGGTGTGGTTTTAGCTTTATCGTGCACTAAAATGAACTGTCATCAAAAAGACATGAAACTGGCTAAAGTAATTGTTAATTATATGACTTCGATGAATCAGGGATATGACACAAATGATTACCATCATGCAAATATGACATCATTACATGTAATCTAATGCATTTCTGTACTTCCAACAGAAAAAGCTTCATATTAGTCCATTTAGAAGGTAAATTTTCTTTAGAAAATAGTAACAACAGTCGTCGCCTACTTCCCTTTTTTTAATATGTAAAAAAATGAGTCAATATCTCGCACTTTCTTTGGTCAATACACCGGGTGTCTTAATTCTCCTGGGCTTTCGTGTCACCTTGGGACAATTATTCTGGTATGTCACCCTTGAAACCATGTGATATATATATATAATATATACATTTTTTTGTTTAAGAAATTTTTCAAGGGAGGGGGCTTACCTTTAATAATGCCTCGTTCATTCTTCAAATCAGCCATCAAAGCTAAAATTAAATATAGAATTTGTCTTACAAAATGATACATTTTTTTCTACAATTAATTCTAAGACTCTTTAGTGAGGTACTGTTTTTACCAGAGCAATTATGCAACTCATTCATATTGAAAAAAAAAATTAACGATGTTTCATAAAACAATTTAAGCAGAATTATCAAATCAATATCGATAAGTATTGATTACTTGATTAATACATTTAAATATTCTACATGAGAAGAAAAAATATATTTCAGAGGTACTCAAATCAATGCCTAGCCATAGATAAATTGATAGATTATCATCAATAAAAATATCCACTTTCATTCCTGCATTGTTTTAATATACTCTTTGAGATAAAATAAATTTACCACATAATCTTACACATAGGTATCCTACTGTTTAGATATTTTCAAAAGAAAAAAGCAAACTGTTGCATTAAAAACGTGATGACAAAGTGAGGGCCTCACACTTTCCTGATATCTTCTTCCTTTTTTTTTAAATAGCATTATATACATGTACCATAACTTCTTGATAACAATCAAAATACGTATATGTATGTTTCCCACAAAGTTTATATGATAGCAGAACATGTCTTAATTATAAACAGTTTCTTCAAACTGAAAAAAAATACGCTGATGAAAACTGTTTACACCTAAACTCAATACCGCGACCCCTTCTCTGAAACCTCTAACATTTAGCATTTTAATTTGTAAGTAATTTCGTTTACATTCAATCTCTATTATGATATCTTTGTTGTTCACCACTTGCAAAAAAATCTATCAAAAATAGCACAGTGTAATGTATGGCAATAATTAAGGAATGATTCTAATTTTTTGGCCAAATTATTCGATGGTAACCTGGTTTGGGTCATTTAATCCGCGAAGCCAATGATCAAGAAATAGAGTCATTCCTTATAATTCAATTTTAAAATAATTAAACAACTGTGGGTGTAAAATTGTGTTGCTTTTTATGAGTTCAAATTTGTCGCTCAATAATACATTCCTAGTAACGGAAGTGATATGAAACAAGGGGAGATAATAACTGATATACAGATCTAGCAGCCATGATGGTTGTGTACACGAGGTAAGATCGAGCTACTGTTTGAAGTTAAAGGTACATTTATTAAATCTGGAATTTCCCATGAATTCCAAGGACTGGAAATGAGGGGATTGTATGGATACAGGTGATTCAGCTGGTCGTCAAGGGGTATGTCCCCTTTCCAAACCAGGTTATTAAGAAATAATTTGCGTTCCTTTTTGGTAATCAACAAATGAAAGGCGAGAATATAAACAAAATTAAATTATTAAACAGTATTCAAACTCAAAAGATAATTAATGAATGATGATGATGAAAATATTAACCATTTTAAAATGCGATAAACAAGATTTAACCAAAATGTCCAAAAATAATGTTGACTTCTTAAATAAAGTTACGTATTGACTGAAATCGATTGATACCGTATAGATAATGTGTATTTACCCGTCTTGCGTTGTCACGACGGAGCTTGACAATTTTGTATGCTCGTGTAAACGATGTTTCGGGGGTATATAGTTTTTGTTGAGTCCGTCTGTCTGTCTAGCTGTCTCTTTCTCTCTCTGTTTGTCTCTCTGTCTATCTGTCTGTCTCTCTGTCTGTCTATTTGTCCGCAAAAAATTGAACCTTGCCCATAACTTTTGATTTAATATATCTATGATTTTCATATTTTACATGTGTATTCCAGGTGTCAAGATCTTTTTTTTTGGTTACCATCAAATTTGACTTTTAGACCTTGACCTTGGAGTTTGGCGCTCTTTTATACAAAAAATCCAAACTTTTAATTTGGCCACATCTTTTAAAAAGTAGATACCAGGACTGCACATATATATTTTTTTGGCAAAACCTTTCATTGAGTACCGAACAAATTAGACCTTTTGACCTTGGAGACTTCCGATCTTATGAAAGAATTTTAACCTAGTCCATAACCTTAAAACGGTAAAGTTTAGGGCATTCTAATTTCAAGTAGTCCTTGGGAGAAGATCCTTCATTGGATATCAAGAATTTTGACCCTTTGACCTTGAATTTGAAGTTTGACCTCATTTCAAATGTAATCTTGAAGATAATTTTTGAAGGATTAGAACTGGGGCTTTCATACTTTACATATTTAATTCTCATGAAAAGATCTTTCATTTGATATCAAGAATATTGATCCTTCGACCTTGACCTTGGAATTTGACCCGTTTTTACACGAAAAGTCCAAACTTTTACTTTGGTCATAATTTTAAAAACAGTAAATACTAGGAAATTTAAATTAAGATTAACAATTCTTTCTAGCGAGACCTTTCATTTGAAATCCTTAGTTTTGACTTTTTAACCTTGATCTTGAAAATTTCCGAACTTACGAAAAAACTGTAACTTTGGCCAAAACTTTTGAACTGTAAGAGCTAAGGCTTTCATACTTCACATATTAGAGTATGTATTCTCTATACTATATAACACTATCGAGTTATTTATCTTACTTAAAAAAAATCTCTATTTTGGACCCCAAAGATACATTTACCCATTTAAATATCCAACTTGTTGTAATATACTGACACGCAAAAGAAACGCAACAACCTACTTTCGGGGGAAATAATTATGCAAAGTAAAGAATTTTGTATCTTAAAATTATGAATAACTTCAATTAGGTAAATATCAGTAATTTAACGGTTGAACGATTTCCATACCATAACCGGAAGTAAAGTTTGAGTCTGCTTAACAGAAATCAAAAATTGCATGTTTAACAAAATATTTCGCAATATTATGGAATTTTAAGGGTTTTTTTTCTGTTCATCATAAGTAATACAGCAATTTTTTCAAAAAATAATCTCTCCTTTCGTTTCCCGTAACGATGCTAAGGCTACTTGAAAATGGCTTATGTACGCATTTCCATTGCTCTAGCTGGAAAATTTCAATGTAAACGTGATGGAGAGTTGCTGATGCAAAACATCACTGCATTACACCTCAACAGGGTCTTACGTATCATATGCATTCAGGACAGTCCTTAAACCGGAAGTCCAAGGGTGGCTACATTGCTCTAAGAGAAAATTCGACCTAATCATCCTGAAAATCGGGCATTCAAAAATGCCAAAGAATAATTCTTTCGCTCAGATCTCGATATTAATGAACCTATTGCATCGTAGAAATTTAGCTGCAATTGTTGTTTAGGGCAGTCTAGCACGTTTTACTTGAATGGCTGGGAGGGGGGTGTTTTAATAGCCATATTTTACTTAGTAAAGTAAACAGTTAAACATTTAACAATTTTTGTCAAATCTCTGATGTTCTGAAAAGTGAGTTTAGCCTTACTTTATTTGCTTTTGAAAATCATAAGATAAAAAATCAAACATTTGTAGATTACTGCTTGTTGCGTTTCTTTTGCGTGTCAGTATACAATAGGATATAGCCCATTTAAATACGAGTATCTAAGTGTGACACAAAACTATAGCCTTATCGAACACCCTTTTTATTCATGCACTAATGAGCATGAAACAAATGGTGCTGATGTCATTTCAACCCTATTCATTGTACTGAACAGGCATGAAATCAGACGAAGAATATTTTTTTAAAAAAGAAAAGTAAATTAGAAAGGTCAAGATGGTATTTTGAATACTTTTGACCTGAAACCTGAAGAAAACTACAGGACGTGTATTTGAAACACCATAAATGTGATAAATGCAAAATAATTACGGTAATTCCGTGTGTGCTGGAAATTCATTCTAATAATCTGGCAAATTTGGTGTAATAATCATTTTTCATGTACAATGAAAATACATTTCAAAATTGTTTTATCTCTTTTGTTTATTGTTTTATACACATCAGTTGGATATTTGAATATCCTTCTGTTGGCCAGTTGGATCTTTAAATATCCAACTAGTGCTGGTTGAATCGGTGAAATATACGTAGACTAATAAATGTTTTTTAAAGACTTATTTATATAAACATTATGCAAATGAAATGAAACATCTGAGTGAGTTTAGGGACTTTATTTTCAATAAATTAATTTATATGAAGTTTTATTTAAGAAATATACAACAAGTTTGAAAATATCAATGGGGATTCAAGTCGGTCTGGTGATCAAATCCTGTGAAGGCCGAAAAACATTTAACATGGAAACTTCGTCGTATGACATCATATCCAGTGAATGTGTTAAGCCTTTGCTAGATATTTTATGACGTCATAATTAATATCATGTTACTTTTCCCGTACTCTACACCTTCAATAAGAATTGTAAAAAAAAAAGCATTTTGAAATTCATGGAAAACAATTTAAAATTATGCTTCTTAATATGCACCTATATTCAACTTGTATATTTTTTCTTCTAAAACCAAATGATTTATTAATACAATTCTTTAATAGGAAAAACTTGTAGGCGCCTTTCATTTACTTGACCTTGACTTTACATGAACAAATCTATAACTCTCTAATGTATTGACATTACACAACTTATTGTGATAATGTGAATAGTATGTGACTATTTTGAGGGAATGCAAAAATCCTACAAAATCTTCAATTGCCAACTAAATTGAATAATTTCTTGATGAAATGTATTTGAGTCAAAATTGTGTCGAAGATTGTGTGTAAATGTTGTGATGTCTATCATGAAATGATGTGCATTCCTTTCAATATTAATTATACGAGGGGTGATCAAAAAGTTTGCAAACTATCTCTATATCTACAAAACCATAATTCAGATTAGAATGAAATACGATACACACATAGCCATACACAAGGTTATAAATAGCATACGCTAAATAAAGCTTTTCTCTTTGTTTGTGACATCTCAATATGAAAATGACGTCACTATTTAGGTCACTTGTGACGAAGAATGTTGTCTCAGTCGAACTCGTTCAACAAACGACTGTTAAAATTATTGTATATCTTAGAGATACCTTTAAAGTAGCGTTTAATAATTTGTACACAGTTTATTGAGATAAATGAGTTCCTATAAATTCAATTAGTGATTGGATTGATCGTTTTAGTGAAGGAAGGCAGATTGTTAAAAATGATACTTGTCATCTTGCCCAGTGAAAGCAAGTTTGAAAAGGTATGTATTTATAATTAAGAAATTTGCTATCAAAGACCTCTAATTAACACATTGAAAAATAGTTGAATATTTGAACAATGATATAATTATTAAATACCTAAGATATCGTTTACGTTAGATATTAAACATATTAGATATGATTAAAAGAAGGCACCCATTCTCTATCCATCTTGAATAAAGGTCTTACCCGAGACAGAAGATTTGTGTTTTAATGGTCGCAATGCTTATTTTTGGAAAGGATATTCTTATCCACTTATTCTATTGCCGAGATATGACCATTTCTGAAAAATGGACTGTTTTGTGATAAAAATCACCTCACATGGAAAGAAATATAAAACTCAGAAAAATCTTTCAACTTTTGTGACAGAACGCTACGGATGGGGTCACGTGACCGCCAATATCACGTGATTCACGCATGCGCAGAACGGTGGTTGGTGTGCATTAAAATCGGGGAGGATTAATTTAAAATATAATCAACATTAAAACCAAATATTGCTTCTTTTATGGAAGTTATTCAATTAGTTGATGACTTTTTGATCACCCTTCGTATATGAATTATTCGTGTATATTTTTAATGCTTGGTGTTTGGTTACAATTTTTCTATCAAATATGATCTTTTTAAATAGAAAAATACATTATTTGCACCGTAAATCTGAAAGTTACCCCAAACAGTAATTGAATAATTAAATCCTGTGTAGGTGCAATGAGGCCAAGAAAAGTAGCATTGATAAATAACCTGTTTCTCGTTAGTTTGTGTTGAAAGTCAAAGATAAACATTTTAATAACTTTTAATAATCATTTGCATATGTTCTTCATCATATTAAAGATTGAAATCTTTTTTACAAAGACTTATAAAAATATATAATTTGATTTTATTTGTATTCTCGCCTCTCATTGGTTGATTTCCAAAAAGGAACGCATAACATTTTGTATAATCTGGTTTGGTATGGGGACACACCCCCTTGACGACCAGCTTAATCATCATATCCATGCAATCCCCTCATTTTCAGTCCTCGGAATCCATTGAAAATTCCAGATTTAATAAATGTACCTTCAACTATACGCTTCGCGGATTATAAAGCGTAAACTGACCCAAACCAGATTATACTCGATAATATGGCCAAGAATTAGAGTCATTCCTTAAATACAAATTTAGGGTGGGAACTTGACTAATAAAAGTACACTTCATTTACTTACATTTTAATCAACGTTGACTCATCTTTTATTTCCATTGAATAAAAAAGAATATTCTTGAGAAATATTGCTTAAAAATGCTCAGTCAATAAGGTCTATAAACGACAAGGTTTAAAGAAGTATTTTTTTTTTTATATTTTTCATATTCTCTTTATGACAAGTACCTCTAATTATAACTGACTATGTAAAGTCGAAGTGTTTAATCACCATCCCAAGTTTCACAGGCTGCACTACATTTAATAACAAGGAAACATGAAACATGAGATGTGCTTTTAACTGGCTGATAAGCAAATGCTAATTTATGATTTTGAAAAGTCTTAAAGTCTTGTAACAAAGACTTTTCCGACATAGGTTCTACCTTAAAACGATAGGATACGCGCACAATACGCGTCAGCGTGTAAATATACAGTCTCTGAAAATATTAATTAACTATTATAATTTTTTTAATAGTTTAAACTCATCTCTGCTGCAAGTAAACAAAAAACTGGGAGCCTGCAAATTAAGAATACACAAGGGGCAAGCTATCATGTCAGTCAGAACCTTCTTCAAACATGAGTGAACAAAGCAGTCTGAGAAAGTAGTCAACTGGGACTGCTTGGTCTGCTTTTTAGAGCAGTCCCAGGGGAGTCCCATAGCGGTCCCAGAGCAATTCTACAGCAGTCCCAGAGCGGTCCCAAAGCAGTTCTGGGGACTGCTTTCTGGGACTAGCTGCTTGGGTGTCAGGTTTGGTTTGGTCTATACTGTAAGGTAGGATTCTTCCCATGTTTCTTGTATAAAAAAAAATGAAGTTTTCACAGAATTATAAAGACGGTATCGCTAAATGATAGTATAAGTGAGATTGAATTTTATCGTTTTATATTAACGGCAAAGTAAGGTCAAGGTCACAACTTTTCCTATAGATATAGATATTAAGATAAAAAAAGATACGGTTTCCAATCATGCAATCCCTACTTGTATCTCAAAAGATTGACGTTTTCATAAAAAAGATATTACCATACAAGGCCTTTGAAATGAATTTTCCAAATTGACATAAATAATTTAACTAAAATGGATATCAGCTAATCCGAATTTTACTTATTTTTCTCTAATTTTTAGTATTTAATATATTAGTTATTTTAATATACTTCTTATTACCCTACATTTAATCATTAAGACATATAAGCATATGTACTTAGAATATTTCATCTAGTCAGAAACCAGAGAAGAGTCCCAACTTGAATTAGTTTTTTTTATTTTGCGTGTCCTCACAAAAAATAATAATAACATTGCTGTATTATGACGAACACGTTTTCGAATTCAAAGAGAGAGAGAGAGAGAGAGAGAGAGAGAGAGAGAGAGAGAGAGAGAGAGATGTAAAAAATCATAAAGATCGATAAGCCCCGCCTCCTATAATATTCACCTAAACACAAGTCCGGGTACACAGGGGCCTGTAAAATACTGTATTTGATTTTACGTAATCATTATATTTATATACAAAAAGAGAAAGCTTAGCGAAAAAAAACGTCAGCTCGAATTTAAACAGGTCGATCTCGGAAATGACTTGTGATTTCAATAAAATACCTTGCAGTTAGTGATATAACGTCTGGGATCATTCAGTAATAATCACTCTTTAATAAAAAAAATACCATCGCGGTCATTTAAGAATCGTGTAAGTCGTGTTTCCCAGATCCGATATCCTGTCATGCAAGTGGTGTAGTTTAAGTCGTCCACTAAATTCGCTAAACATTGCATCCAATATTTAACGCGAGATGTGATTGGTCAATGGTACTTTTCTAGAAAAGATCTGACCAATCACGCTCCGCCTTTTACCAATCATGTTTTTTTTCCCAAAATGTCGTCTGTTCTGGGCTCGAGCCTCTCTGTGAACGAAAAAAACTACCGTATTTATTCAAATCGGAGATGTTGTACCTTTTAATTGCAATTAACAAAAGAAAAAGATGATTTTCGTGAACGCTGGATCTTTACTTTGTGTTTTCCATCTCCGTAAAAACTTTAAAACTGGAGAAAATGTGCGAATTTTGCCTGGTTTTAGTGGACGACTTAAATTACATCGACTCGTACAACGGGATATCGAGTTAGTATTACCCAACTTAAACGCTATAAAAGGAAACGAGCTTTCTGTTTTATTAAAGAATATTAATTGTAGTATGATTTCTAGTTATAATTTAATTGGCTGCATTCTTTTTTCTATGATATACGAAATATTTCCGAGATCGACCCAGTGTAAATTCGGGCTGACGTTGTTTCCCTTTCCTATTTTGTATATATATATAGAGATTACGTAAACATAAAAAAACAGTATGTTACCGGCCCCTGTGTCCGGGTACAGGTCAAAATCCGGAAGAAAACACGAATGTATCGTTTCTTCAGTTTTGATTCATGGCAACACGGCATTGTTTTTGTGCCAATACTATACCTTGAATAACCATGTGTACGTTACTCTTTCCATTGTTTTTAATATATACTCAATGAAAACACAACACTCTAATTTTAGGGTGAAATATTATATACGGGATATAACTATGTACCAAAATAGTTAGGACATCTTTTACGTTGCCAAATCAGTTATTTAATGCTTAAATGGTTTTTATTCCATTACCGACAGTTAATTTTTTAGCCCTCTTACAATGTAACATTTAAATAAAATATCCCCCCTTCCGACCATTTAATCAAAACATGCTAGTCCGCCATGTACAACATACATATATGCAGTCTGATTTCTACCATGCATTAGGTTTATCAATGTCTTTATCTGAGAGAAATAAATATTCTTGGGCATTTTAATTGCCCGTTCTTCAGATACTGCAGTCGAATTTTCTCTAACGTGGCGTAGTGTAGTAACTCTTGGACTTCCGGTCAAGAAACTGTCATTATTGCTATTGAAACACATGAGCCTGATGAGTCATTATATATTGTTTATTTGCATCTGCAGCTCCTTTTTGTTTTGAGAATTTCCAGCATTAACAATGAAAATCAATCATTTTGATGAAATATAGGCATCACATCCGGTAAAGAAAGAAGGATTTTTCCCCAGCATTTTTGTACAATCTTTATGATTAACAGCTAAAAAACCTTGAAAACCCAAAATATTGTTTAAAATTTTATTAAAAATGCAAAAATTTGATTTCTATTAAGAGGGCTAAAAAGCAACTTTCGGTGGAGGAAAGAAATTCACTTAAATAACTGATTTGGCAAAGTAAAAGATGTCCTAACTTGTTTGGTACATAGTTATATCCGTATATAATTTTTCACCCTAAAATTAGAGTGTTGCGTTTCCATTGACGGTGAGTATATTTTGGATTCACTTCATTTACTGATTGGTAGATAAGTCGCAAAAAAGTCCAAAAATGGCGTTGAAACCACCTGTTCCTTATATTAAAAATGTACTGTAACCAATATCAATAAATCTTCAAAGTCAGTAAAAAAAGGTTACATATATGTCAAACTACAAGCAAAAAAATGCTAATGTCATTATTTTTGTACTTTTGTAATTTGGAGATAATTTCAACAAAGAGTCGTTGGTATGCTGAATGTATCATATTAATATGTATAATACTAATATATGGCAATTTTTTCCAAAAAGCACCGTGAACCTCAACTTGGCTGTTGATACATTTACTGACATTGTAAGGACAATGTGCCGTCTCAGTGACCCCATTTTCCATCCATTCATTATTTATACCCTGTCTATCCAGGATTCCTTTCAAAGGTTTCTATGACTAACGGGCCTGCTTGGACTGACCGCTGAGGAACAGTTTTTTCAGTCTCGGAGCACTCCCAGATATCGATTGCTAGGACTCCTAAAGGAGTTTACAAGGTTTTTTCTGGTTTAGGCTGGCGACCTAATTCATACATTAAATTCATATAGAATAACTAGAATAAAAAAATCCTAAGACCAACAAGCCATGAACAAAGGGAAATCCTCGGGTAGTGTATCTTCTGTTTTTTTTCATCATGACCTAATCTGAAGGAAGCTGTCCAGAAATATCAATCTAAAAAGCACTTCCATGATGTCATACAGGTAATAATACGTGAAGCTTCAAGTGTAATCAAATCATGAAAAGAAGGGTATCTAAACTTAGAATAATTTCTTCTTTTAAAGACGAGTGATCAGATGAGCCTTGAGTTTTTTGTCTCTTATTGAAAATTAAGCATGCGTGACAATATTTAATATCCTTACATTTTCCTGCTTTTTCCAATGTTTGAACCACCGTTGCTATATCTGTAAAAGGAAAAAAAATCTTTTATTACCTATGTATTTGCAAGTATTGGTTTAAATTGACCGAAGTATCTAAATTTGTAGGTTAAAGAAATAGCTGAGTAGTTTCGAGGAAAAAAAATATTACAATATTTCTTCCAACAATACATCACTAGTCAACACTGCATGATAGTTACGTGGGAAAGTTCTGCTATCTCAGAAAAGAAATTTCGATTTCTTGACTAGAAAAGCTTCTAGAGTACTGCTTTTCAGTAGTAGCTTGGCTAAATCAATAATTGGTATATAACAATACTTCTGTAACAAACAGAAAGTGTAAAAAAAAAAAAGTGGCCTGTTCTTTTTTGTCCGTGCAAGTAATTCAGCCAGGTTAAAAAAAAAGTTGATCTTACAAGCCAAACAGATGGCAGTAAAGGAACATTAACTGTTTAAAAATAAAAACTTAAATGTTACATAATTTGGAGTTTAATTGTAAATTATAAATTAAATTGAACACTCGCTATTATGTTACATTTTAGATTTATGAATTAATAATTTGACGATAATCTTAATTTTTAGTTTTCGACATAATTTGGCTCAATTTCGACTGTGACGCTGAGGGATTTAATTTGGTGGTGGAACAAGTACGTCAAACGGCCCTTGAAGATACTTGGTTATGTTATTTTATACTTAAGCAGCTACATACACATATGAACAAATGTATAGGCACTTTCTGGAAGCTTTGGGGTTTCATTTTTGTTTGAATGTACAGAGAACAATTGTTCAGAAAAATTCAAATGAATACTGTGCATCTCACCACAAATTTTCCCTTCTAATGCGTGCATTTCATTTTGTTGCGACTCTGAAATGTAATAATATACAATGGTAGAAATACATTTTACATGCATTACACTCAATTCAACACATTTGTGTTCTTCATTTGCTCAGTTCTTATAAGATTTTGGCTTCGTATAACACATAGATTGACAGTTCTTGTTTAACATTATGCTATTTTTCAAATTACAGATTTGTGTAATATGTTATTTGTAATGAAATCCAAAAATAAAAGAATTATTCCTTAGTTTTGTTTAATGTGCAGCTAACATTATTTCCCCTAATTTCTTTACAAGAAAATCATCCAAAATTGAAGAAAAATATCTAACAACATTTAATATTCCTAAGAATCTTAGCTACATGTACTTAAGGCTTAATGGGATTAAAAACCTTGTATATGTTGCCAATTATTTTTTGGAAATGCAAAAACTAAAATGAAGATAAATTTAACTAATACAACCGTGATTCATTTTACAAAGAAATAAATAATGGTATAAAAACCCTTCAAACAAAATTAATTGTGTAAGTCATACCTTCGTAGAGCTTTTGTCTCTGCATCAGATTCTCTTGCAGACCTAAAATGAAATATATCTTTGAATCATGTTTCAATTAAAATAAAAAAAAAATATGTAGGTGAAGACCATTGCTTACCAGAACAGAGGAATATGACAACTTTAGAAAGATCCAATCGACTTTTAGTGTGTGAGTTTATAATATTTTTTTTTTAATAATATAAATAGATTATGTAATGAGAAATTAATTGAAAAAAAAACATAATTGAAATACATGAAAAAAATGATATTTTACAACAATATTCAAAGTTTAAAACATTTTAAAGAGATTTTTCAAATTGTTCAAAAGCCAAAATTATTGATCAAAAAACTTTATCATGTGATCTAGTTTAAGCCATTCAGATAGCCTGCAACAACAACAACAATAATGATAATAATAATAATAATAATAATATTAATTTTTATGTGAACGTAACCAGCGATAACGTGTCCAGCAGTACTATAATTAAAGGATGAAGGAGAATTATGAAACAAGCATTCCGTTGACATCATATATACAAGGCATGTATTATACATGTACCACCCCGTGTTTTAATTTGGTGTATTGTGCAGGGCCATATGCATATATGGAAATAATGTGCAGGACCATCTGCGCTTTCGTTTTGTTGACACGTGTAGGACAATATACAGATATATTTTGTTGAACTGTGCAGGGCAATATGTTCATATTTTAAAAAAAAGTTCAGGACCGTTTTCACAAATTAAAATCTAGATGCTGTCATGAGACAGAAATACTCGTACTAAGGTGTTTGCCTCTAAATACACACTCCTTCATATTGGGCTTTCCAAGTAAAAAGTCAAAATAATTCTATAATTTACGCAGTACATGTATTTGTCAGATCAAGCATAAAATTCTCAGGTAACCAATGAGCCTCTCATATGTAGTTTGTATACTTAATTCATTACCAGTCTGAAATAACAGAAATTAATAAATAATGTAAATTAGTTTTTTGTCCATAGTATTGGAACTTTTTAAATTCATTATTTCAACAACAAATAATATTATTTTAGTACAAAGCGCTTTTGATGACTTTATCGAAAAGTGAAAACTTTTTTAGCATTTGGTCAGGCAAAAAAAAAACTTAAAAATCCAACCCAATCAATTTTGTTTAACACCCCCCCACCCACGCACACACACCCTTTCTCTCTCACACACACACCCTCACACACACACATGCACACACTTATACGTTTTCTGAAATAGGCCTAAATGGCAAAATTGTGTTAAAACATAATTTGTTATGATACATTAAAATTTATTCTTGTACTGTTCATGCATGTGAACGCCTTTTTGGAAATTTCTACATGACACTGAGTTTGCGTCACCCATATCATTTTAAATACCACCACTCGGCACACCTCGGCCGATTCGTACATCTAATGACGCGATGGAATCAGCCAAGGTTTGCAGAATGGATTAGCACATGCTGATGGAGTATTATGGTTTGTACATCAGTTGAAATAATTCATTTTGTGTTTTAATTAGATTATATTTCATGAAATTAACAGGACCTATGACAGTCGGTAAGTACAACTTCAAGTATAGATTGAGGTAAAATAAACAGAATTGCAAATGTTTAGTTTAATTTTCAAAAAAGGTTCATAGATCATCGCATGCCACATTTGACAAAATTCACATATGTGAAGTTATTTCCCGTTGTCGAAGTGACATTAAGTTACAGACGTATATCCTGATTTTTTCGAGTAGGGGTGGGGGTGGGGGTGGAGGGGGGGGGTCACACCTCGTTCAAAAAATTCCAGCCCAGAATTTCCTGAGAGGCAACGGGGAAAAAAAACAAATAAGCAAAATAAAAACAATATAGTGGAGTTTATGTTACCTAGGGGGAGAACGTCAAAAGTTGTTCTCAGTATATAGTCCTATTTTAATAACCTTGCAAATTCCAGAGCCGGGGTGTTCCGATCTCCCTAGCCACTTCCTTTATCTTAAATTACAAATGATCTCGTGACTCCAAAAAAGTAGAAAATTTTTCCATTTGACTTTACATATTTTAATTGTTTTTGTGTTTAGGCCCTACTTTATGTCTGTTTTTTTCAACATGCTATGATTTTTTCCCCTTGACCTTAATGTTTTACCTAAATTTCAAAACATTGAACTCTCCCAAGAGATGATTAGGCCTCAGTGTAATATTTACAGTAGGAGGAATTCGGGGAAGACGGACTTTTTGCATAAAAAAACATCATTTTTTGACCCCCATTTGACCCCCCGGGACAAAATCAAAATTTCGAAACCTTAATGCACATCTTTTTGACTCCACCAATGATCTCCAAAAAGATGATTAGGCTACTGTGTAAAATGTAGGAAGAGTTCTGGAGACGGGGCCTTTTGCATAAAAAACGTCATTTTTTGACCCCCATTTGATCCCCAGGGGCAAAATCAAAATTCCATAACTATACTGCATATCTACATGACACCACCAACTAGTTTCCAAAAGATGATTAGGCTATTGTGTAAAATGTAGGAGGAGTTCAGGAAAGAGGGGCTTTTTGCAAAAAAACCCCGTTATTTTTCGACCCCCATTTGACCCCCCGGGGCCAATTTAAATATCCGAAACCTTACTGTACATCTACATGACAGCACCAACCATCTCCCAAAAATGATTAGGCTACTGTGACAAATGTAGAGGGAGTTCAGAGAAGAAAAATGTGACAGACGGACGGACGGACATTAAAAACCAAGACCCCGTGTCAGCGGCAGGCGTTGGCACGATAAGGATCCCTCACTGGTCATTGGCCCCGAGTGCCAAGTAAAGGTAAAAATTTGAAGCTCTTCACCGGCATACGGTGACGTCTCCATATGAGTGAAAAATTCTCGAAAGGGACGTAAAACAATATACAATCAATCAATCTTTAGAAAGTGGGGTTTTAAAAAAATATATATATACAGGACCATCTGGAAAGTGTTTGTTAACTTGTACAGGACCAATTTAGAGCGTTTTGTATATATTTCTTGAATTTTATGTTGTTAATAAAGGGGTCAACTTGAACTACATTTATTTTGTACCTTGTGACAGATTTAAAGATTTGAATACTTAATCTTCTCTGGTTGAACCCCTTTTCTTAATGTATATCATATAACAGTATTATTATGGTGTTGGGGGTGAGACAGTTTAATATTTTGCCAAAGATGAGTGATACCCTTAATTTGAGTCCCATTTTTCTGATCCCTTTTTTTGTGAAATGTGTTTTATTTCTTCTGTAATTTATTTTAATAAATTAAATAGTATACTTCTATATGATGTAATCTGTTTTTGCCTGCTTTTAACAAAATGATTTCAGTCGATTGACAACTAAGGTACATAAAGTACTTTTAAAAGGTATGATATTAAGTTTATCGGGCTCTTTAATCTACAATGATGCTTAAAGACAATAACGCTCAGGACAGACTAAAATCATTTTTGAGATTTGTAAAACCTATTATAAAACACGTAAAAATAATCAATAAAATTTCAAGTTTAATAAAATATCTAAAATGCAACTGAGCATACTTCTTAATGTCGCATTACATTGCTCTGTAAATGCTCTGCATAATACACGTCATAGTGACACCTAAATGTTACACATCATTCTGGGGGAGCCGCTTTCATAAAAAGTACTTGCGATACGTTTTTTGTGTTTTATTTATGCCTCAGCAATTGTATGCATAAAGTTACTCTTTGATGACGTTTTGGTTTCATTTTTGATTTGCAGTACAAAGAACAATTATGCAAAAGATATTAAAATGAAGATATGAGTGCATCTCACCTTCGAATTCCTTTTTTATTCCAAGCATAATTTCATTTTGCGACTCTGAAATGTAATAATCTATATTAGAAAAAGTATTTTACATGCAATCAGTCAATACATATATGTACTTTGGACAATTCTTATAAGTTAAATTTCTTCGAAGAACAGACAGGGTTAGGCAGTTTTAATTTGATTGATATAATGAGATTATTGTTTTCAAATGAGGGATTTGCATGTGTTATTTTTATAATTGAATTAATTGTGCGTGTCATACCTCTGTAATTCCTTTGCTGTTCCATCAGATCATGTTTCATATCTAAAATGAATTTCATTCAAAATTCAAACAATATTCCCTGAATTGATCACTGGTCATTGTAATCTAGTAGCAGAGCGTTTGCGGTACCGCGATGGTCATTTGCAAAATTATTTTATTAAAACACATAATTGCACACACAAGTACTCTGACGTTGACATTAAAGAGATTCTTGAGTTTCTGATTGACAATATCTATATGGGTTTTGAAGACCAGGTGTTTCGTCAATCTATTGGAATTCCCATGGGTACCAAATTTGCTCCGTTATTAGCAGACCTATTTTTATATCAATATAAAGCAGAATTTGTGAAAAATCTTAAGCATGAATAGAAGAAAACACTTGATGTGGCCTTCAACTCGACATTTAGATATATCAACGACGTTTTGTCAATTAACAATTGTAATGTCCATTCCTACGTCGATACTATATACCCTGGTGAGCTTGAGGTAAAAGATACCACAAACTCTGACATCAGTTTCATACTCGAATATTTGAGTTCAAAAAAACGTTAGTGGTAATCTAACAACCAAGCTTTATAATAAACATGATGACTTTAACTTTTCTATCGTCAAATTCCCTTACTTATGCAGGAATATACATTCATCACATGCATACGGAGTAAATACATCTCAGTTAATTCGATAAGCAAGAGCATGTTCTACGTATGAACAATTTCTAAAACGAGTTAAACTATTGAAAAGCCACTTTATGAAACAAGAATATCAACAGTTTCGTTTAAAATCATCATTACGTAAGTTCTATGGTCGATACAATGACTTTGTCAGCAAATACAATTCATCATTGAGTTAAATACTGACTGATGTTTTTCATTGTTAGCCCATAATTTATACACGGATTTTTTCGTCATCCCCTGATCATGAAAAGGTGCATACAGCAGGTGTGACCGGTCAGCAGGGGATGCTCACTCCTCAATTGCACCTGATCCCACCTCTGATGTTTCGGAGGTCCGTGTTTGCTCTGCTCATATTTTGTATTGTTTTATGGACTTTGAGAATGAATACCGTTCGTTATCTCCATATCGTTCTACCTAAGACGAAATCAGGTAGTTGTTGATCATTCGCCAAGCACTCGACATTAGAAATGAAAATCACAGGTCCTTTGGATATGACCAAAAAAAACTACGATTCCATGTCACAGTAAGCATAAGCACAAAAAAGGAACCCTCACCTTCCAATTGCACTTTGCGACGCATATAGGTCGAATTAAAAAGGTACAGTTTAGCATTATTGTGCCTTAAAATTTAATGTTTTAAACATGTTTTCAAACTAGATGAAATGCAGTTAATGCACATTTTTAAAATGTCACACTGCATTTAGTAATGGATGTGGGAAACACCATTCGTGTAATTTTTCTGCATGGATGAAAATTCAGGAACCATGAGATCTCATGATTTACATGAGTTTTGTATTTAGCGTAGAACTTACGTCGTATAACATCATAACTAGTGAATGTGTTTAGCCTGTGTTAGATCCATTATGATGTCATAATTAATTCAATGTCACCTTTTCCGTACTTTACAGCTTCAATAGAAATTGTAGAAAATACTGCATTTTGAAATGCAGAGAATTCAATTTAAAATCACGCCGAAGTAAACTTAATTCTATTTGTATATTTTTTGGTTATTAGTGCTAATTGACAATATATTTCTTGAATTAAGGAAACCTGCAGGCACCTTTTATTTACTAGATCTTGACCTAATTAAGTAGGCGAAACCAAGGCTTTCTTGTGTATTAGAATTACACTGTATACAACTTACTGTTATAATGTGAATGGTTTGCCACATGTTACTATTAGAAGAAATGAAAAAATTCTAAGAAATCTTCAGTTGCCAACTAAATACATGTAGTGTAATATCTTGTTGAAATGTATCCAAGTTAAAGATGTTCGTGATGTAGAACGTGTGACGGTGTGTACATTTATGTGATATCAACCATGAAGTGATGTACATTTCTTTTCACAATCATTTGTTACTTATTCATATTCTTGGTGTATGATTTCAATTTTTTCTATGAAATATAATCTTTTTGAATTAAAAGTAAAATTCTTGATACATAAATTTTAGTCTGAAAGTAACCCAAAACAGTCTTTAAATAATTAAATCCCATGTTAGTGCAAAAAGGTCAATTATTTAAACATCGGTAAATAACCTATCTCTCATTAGTTGGAGGCGAAAAGTTTATATTTCAATCACTTCTTGTACTCATTTTGTATGTTCTTCATCTTATTGTGACAAAGACTTCTAAAAATATTTACAAAATTTAAGAGGCAGTCCACTGAAAATCAGGCAGGGTTGTATTAATAGGCGGCACATCGAATGTGACGAATATTTGAAATTTTATTGAAAACAATATCAATGTAGTCCAAATGGAATAATGTAATCGAAGATTTGTTTTAAAATTGCTTATTTAGTAAAATATCCTTTTGTTTCGTGTTCTTGAATTCCCCTATATAAACCATTGAATTTAGGTCAGAAACAACGAACTGTAATTTCCAATACTTATTTAACAGGACTATAATTCATGCTGAACTAAATCTAGAAATATTTCGTCTTTCAGTTTCAAAAATAAAATTGGTGGGCAAAACACTTTCGATAGTAGTTTTCTGTCAAAATATATAGACGTTTTTATGAAATTTTGCGATGTAAGAGTTATCTCCCGTGGCATCGGTAAATCTGCTAAACACATTACTATCGAAATCCTAGTGAAATATTTAGAATATATACAGAAAATAAAATTATTTAACAAAAACTTACTACTTTATTTTCAAAATAGAATTCATTTTCGCCTCCAAACGTAATATTTAGATTAAGATTGGCAGTATTATTCAGGTTGAATCCACGTTTCCATTGATGTATCAGTGACGTCATATACCTGACTAACATTGCGTCACAATTAAATAGTCACAAGTTTTCCAAAGAAGTTTGTAAATTCTTTGCATAAAAGCGCAAATAAAACGATTAAAAATAAATAATTTCTCTTTTTCTGTTCAATTACTTTTCAGAGTGCATTATCCTACATGTTAAATAATCATATATTTTTATATAAAATGTTTGTTTTTTTTTTACGGGCGACGTCTCAGCTAGAAGTCCCATTTGAAAGGTAATTTTATACATGTCCGAGAACTAATTTTTAAAACTGATTTACTAGGCTATGCGTAAAATAATTAATTGTTTATATTGAATATTTCTTATAAATTTGGGATGTGAAGAGATTTTATTTTCTTCTGATTATCAAGGAAAAATGAATATTTTAGATTTACGCAACATTTACAATTCAAGTCAACGGAGTTGAGATGTTTATTTCATAATATTTTTACACACATACACACACACACACACACACAAAAAAAACAAAAAAAAAAACCACATGAATATATTTATCTACGCAGACAAACCTCTGCAGTCAAACCAAAGTAAATGATCCGCGGTACGATTAAAAATATTTAATTAAAAAGGTGAAATATAAGATTTAAAAATATTTATTGAGGAAAATTACTGTTGAACTACCCACTTCAATTTGCCACTAAAACGGAAGATTTCGTGGGCGTATTTTTTGTTTTGTATTGTTTTTGTTTGTTTGTTTGTTTGTTTGTTTGTTTGTTTTTTTTTTTTTTTGGGGGGGGGTTAAATTTGGTGATTGAAACAATCACATACTCACATTCAATATGAAGTTAAAAAATGTGACCATGTTGGCCAATTCTTAAATGTTTTCCCTTTAATGGAAGTTTTTTTTAATATGCCGCCTTGCCCCCCCCCCCCCCCCCCCAGCTTCCCACCCACCCCGTCCCGGCTTTTTGATTGCGATTTATAGGCTCTTAAATAATGATAATATATCTGAAATAACTTATTTTCTTATTTATATAAAATTAAATTTTATAAAAGATTAAAATATAGGGGAAACGGCTTTTATAGATGACAGGTTTAAAAAACTTGGATAAAGCCGAGACTGTGCACATAAAATATTTTCTGCATTTAGGTACGTATAAGTATAATTTCGCCAAAGATAGAATTTTACTCTTTAATTCACGAGAGAATGAAAAAATAAACTTTAGTTGAAAATAAGATATTTAATAAAGATAAGCTGTTTACTCTCAGTTGTTGCATAATGCATAGGTACAAATACTTTGATTTTTTAATAGGCCTACCGAAGTATCAAGAAATCAAACAGATGTTATACATGATTGCAATCTTCATGTACGTAAAAGATATTAGTATTTTAAATACATTGTATAAACATTTGAATCTATGGATAAAATAATTTTAAAACAGTTGACTAACTGAACAGAAATAAAAGACAAGCATATCTTTTTCTAATACATTAAATGCAGAATATTTCTAGTTTTAGAAACCGATCCCGATTGAAATAAATCGATCCCGATTGAAAATAATGCAAAATGTGTAAAGTTATAAAACTAAAGACAACTGCCACCCATAAGACATGCAAAAAAATAAATCAAGTAATTTTTTGGCCATATTACAACAAAAGAGCCAAATTTAACATTACAATTATAGTATTTCCTTCTTAATATAATTCCGGTCGGGATCGGTATAATTGTGAAAAATTGTAAAACATAGGTAAATTTGACTCCTTTTATTTCTCTCAATATACGAGTGCCCGCTGATTTTATTGAGTGACTCGAAAGTTTGCACTTTGTATTAATATTAACATGAGAAAAAAAATCTGTCATTGAAATGTATTGGGTTATATAACGTAATGAAAATTGGATATTGAATTCAAAAAGTTACTTGCTAAACTCAATTTTGGACCACACATTTTTTTCTAAAGAAATATAAATTGGAGTCTTATTCATTACTAAAATTAAAGATAAGAGTCTATGGTATAAATAATATTGATAGACACATCCTGGTTTTGCGTATCTGGTACATATAAAACAAAATAAAAACGTAGTAATTTTTTTTACCCCCATGTTGACCTTTTTGCACTTAAAATTAAGCACTTACCAAAAATAGGAATAGAGGAGCACTAAAATTTTTTTTGATGTTGTCATGTGTAAACACTTGCTTTAATAAGTCTATATGCAAAAAATAATAAAAATCCATGACATGCGATGTGCCACCCATTGCCTGATTTTCAGTGGACTGCCTCTTAATGTAGGGTGGAAAATCGACTTAAATATTAGAGTTCACTTGCCTATTGTTCTTTTCATGTGGAATTATCTTTTATTTCAATCAAATAAAAAAGGAATTATTCATGAGAAATATTCTCTAATCTTGTTCAGATAAGGAAATCTACGAGGGCTGTTCAATAAATAATGTCCTGAGCTCAACGACATACAATATAGAATTTATATGACATTAAGCCTGACATGTTTTCATAATTGAATCTTTATTGATTAATACAGTTTATGTTACCACTTTTCATCACATAATTTCATTATAAGAAGCTGGAAAACATGGGCTATTAGAGACACTGCATTAAAAATTAATGGTAAAGAATCAGTAAACAAGAGCGAAAATAAACGCTTCATGAAAGCTTCTGTAATACTCGTTAAGAATCCCAAAGAAATATTCTCTGAAATATGTGAAATTTACAGCAACTCATTTCTGTTTTATAGACAAATGGTCAATTGGATTTCAATAAAAAAAAATATGATATAATGGGCATAAAAAATGGGTACCCTCCTTGACGACAAAAACTTACAATAACCAATGTGGTGTTTGCGAAAAATCAACAAATAATCACTGATGATCAATGTTTGATTAAATTTAAGACACATAGCAAAATTGATAGGCATCATTTTGGGGGTAGTTTACAAAGTTTTAAAGAAAAAATTGACAGTAGTTTTAAAAATAATCAGAAATTGGATAAAAATTATACGGGCATCTGTTTCAAATAAAAAAGAATATTTAAGTAAGATAATTAATACTAAAACCTTGAAAAAAGTTTTTGTTGCTTTCCGAGCATTAAGAACATTATTTATTAAATAGCCATCGTATAAAGAAGGATCTTTACAGAAGTATGTTTACTATTTTCTATATTCTTTCCTTGAAAAATAGCCCTAACATAACTGAAAAGCAAATCCAAACACGCAGAACAATACTTGAATGTTGAAGAAGAGGATGGAGAGAAAAAACAGCCTCACTAAATATGGAAAAAGATACACGAAAACTTTGGAACTTGACAAAAGCTTTAAATGACGAAGGGTGTAAAGAGGAAAAGATCACCATAGAAAGTGACGGCGAGAAAAGATCTGGAAAAGCAGCGACAAATGAATTTGCGAAAGGGTACGAGGCGGAAAGCAACATTAGCATCCCAAATGACAGAAGAAAAGAAGTAAGATAAGAAATGCGGGACAGACAGAAAGGAACAACACATGCATCATGCAGAGAGACATCACAATGCATGAGATGATAACATCTATCAAAAATTTAAAGAAGAGAAAAGTTCCAGGTCCAGATAACATCACCAATGAGATGCTTCAACAACTAGGAAACTCAGCTCTAAATAAATTGTTGGACATATTCAATCTAAGCTGGAGTCTAGGCCAAGTACCACAATGCTGGAGGGAAGCCATCATGAAACCAATACTGAAGAAAGGAAAAAACAAGTCAAAAGACGCAAGTTACAGTCCAATTAGCCTCACAAGCAGTTGTTGCAAACTCTTGGAATGCATAGTTAACAAGCGCATGGAATCAGAAAAACATCCTTGGGCACGAACAAGCTGGTTTCAGACAATACAAAAGCACAGAGGACCAAACTACACATCTCTCACAAGTAATAGAAGACTCGTTCCAATCAAAGAAAGTAACATTAGCTGTCTTCGTAGATCTACAAAGAGCGTTTGACAAAGTCTGGAAAGATGGCCTTCTTGTATAACTCCAAAGATTCGGCGTACATGGAAGGATGTACAAATGGGCCAACTCCTATTTGAAGAACAGAAGAGCCAGAGTAATGGTAGATGGAAAATTGGGAAAGGAAATTCTTCTTTAGCAAGGAGTTCCCCAAGGAGAAGTACTGCCACCTACTCTCTTCATATTATTTATGAATGATATTGTATCTGAAATGCCAAACGGAGTAAACATAGCACTATATGCAGACGATCTGGTACTATGGTGCTCTGAAAATACACAACCACAGCAAAGTATAGAATACAAAAAGCGTTAGACAAAGTAGAGACATGGGCAAGAGAATGGTGTGTTACCATCAACAGAGAAAAAACAACAGGAACTCTCTTCACACTATCGCCTAAAACTCAAAACATCACTCTTACCATGGACGATACTCAAATCAAAATGGAAGAACAGCAAACATACCTTGGGATAACTTTTGATAAAAGAATGACATGGAAACATTACATAATGTCAGCAGAACCTAAAGCTAGGAGAAAACTTAACATCATGAGAAAACTGGCAGGAACAAGCTGGGGTGCAAATGAAACGGTATTGAAAACTGTCTACCAAGGAAACATAAGACCACATCTTGAGTACGGATCTAGTGCATGGTTAACAGCATCCAAGAGTCACCTACAGACACTAGACAAAGTCCAGAACCAGGCATTACGTATCATCACAGGAGGCATGAAATCAACACCAATTGCAAGCATGGACGAAATTACCAACATACCACCATCAAAGAAGAGAAGAGAATGTAAAGCTATGATACAAACCACTAAGTATCAATGCCTTCAGGATCATCCAATGAGCCAGAGAATGAAGCAACTATCCTCTGGTAGACTCAAAAGATCTAGTTTTGCCTTTGAGACTCGGGCACTACAGCGAAAACATCAGGACGCTCTGCCAAAACTAATTAAACCAATAGAGACCACACTTATAGCTAGCCCCTGTGCAGAGAAAAATGGAAATGTCACAATACACACCTCAGTCCCACAAATAACTGCTAAAAACGAACAATCAGATTTGGTCAAAAAACGTTCACAATCAGAATGATAGAAGAACAGTATCCCTCAACATCTTGAATTAGAGTTTATACAGACGGATCAGCCAAAATGCAACAACAGAAGGAGGAGCGAGTATCTACATTGAATACCCTAACGGAGAAAAACAGTGCGAGGCAATACCAACAGGCCTTCATTGTTCCAACTACTAAGCCGAAGAAGAAGCCATCACCCATGCAGTACGTATACGCTCCATCAGAGACAAGGCCAACAAAACAAGTGTAGTATTCCTGACAGATGTCCTTTCTGTACTGCAAGCCATTAACAACGGTAAACTCCCGAACTTGAACAAGATTTACACAGCATCGAAAGCCTCCAAACAGCATTACAATGGAACTATCTCACTGCGAAATCAAGGGAAACGAAAATGCTGATCTGCTAGCAAAGGAGGGAGCCAAACAACAGCAATATGAAAACCAAGTAAGCTTCTCAGAGATGAAAACCATCATGACATCACTACATAGAACCCCTCAACAACAAGACAGTTATCACCAACTGGCTAGACCTGAGCAGACGACCATCTTCAGACTTAGGACAGGACACAACAGACTTCACCAACATCTGCATAGAGTCATGAAAGTCATACCATCACCGATGTGTCCATGCGGAGAAGCTGAGCAGAATACAGAACACCTCCTACAACACTGCAGAATACACCAGGCACTGGGAAACAACACATGGCCAACACCAACAACGCTACAAGAGAAGCTTTATGGACCAGTGAAAGCCCTACAGAAGACCACCAGATTTGTAGAGGAGACTGGGACTCAAGTGTGATTAGGCGAACGAAAAGAAGAAGACTGAAAATGTGTAGTTGCAGCATGTAATTACCCTTCCAAGTTTCTCAGGCTGTACTAGATTAAAAAGCAAGAAAACATACCATGAGACTTTAACTGATTGATAAGCAAGTGCTAATTTATCAATTTGAAAAGTTTGAAAATCTTGTGAAAAAGACTTTTCCGACATAGGTTCTACCTTAAGTAAATCACAGAGAATACACTGATCTAGATTTCCTAATTATGTACCAATACACCATTATCCCCAGTTGTTAGAGTGCTGTATTTAAAGTACAAATAAGATTAACCGTTTACCTTTTATTTGCTTTGATTGAAAGACATTAAAAAGTTTAAGAATCTGAATAATCATGAAATCAAAAACTAAATTATAGGAAATACTAATATATTTTAATTTTATGTTTATTTTTCTAAAACTAGATCAAACATCAAGATCAAACGAGCAAAACTCAAAGTTTAAGAAAGTTCAATTGATTTCAAATATTTCTTTTATTTTCGAAAAGAAATACGATGAGAGGATTCTTTCAATTTTTTTTTTATAATCCCCCCGTCCCCGCTCTACCCTTTCAACAATCAATACCTTTAGGAATTAACCTAGGACTGACTTTATACAGTTTAAGTCTAAATTTACTAATCGATAAACAAATGTAGCTACAAGTACAGTATTTTTCTTTTAAGTTTTATCGAAAAAAAAAATAATGGTAAACATAAAATTAAATATATACCGAAAGGAAAAAGAAACGCAGGGTAAACTTTTGAGGTGAAGTAAATTTGTTTTTCTTAAAATACTTTTTAGTTTTCCTATCTAACTTTTAAAACCATCTTTCAAAAAGATATAACCAAAGTCTCATATGATTTTGTCTAATTATTCATGAGTTATTGAAGTTCAAATGACGATACCCCCCAAAAGTGAAAATCGAAAACTCTCATTATCTTCAATGTCTATCTCGTGCATCTGTCTAAGTCTTATTTCTCCTTTGCATGGAATTTCATCTGAATGTTTATCTTTCAAACCCTGGCTATATTTAGCATGGGTAACCATGCAAAAAAATAAGTCAAACGGCGCGCGCATGCGCCAGTGAGAGGAATACACCAGTAAGTTGACTGGCTCAAAAAAAACCAAATTGCAGAATTGTTTTCTTTCAAATTTCGTAAGAATGTAATGATTATAATCGTCTACTCTATAAATGGCTGTTTTTGTGGAAGTAAGGTGGCGATTTAACAGATGACAGGTCGAGTAACCCGCTCGTAACATGGCTCTGTTTTGCGTTAACGTCATCGTCACGGTTGATTGAAAACCACTCCAGACCCTCTCTGACAACGGGTAAAATGTTTTATGGGGGAAAATTTACAAGAGACTGTTAAGTAAACCATTGTTGCCTTTTTCATTAATTAGGCAATTCGAAAACAAGACCCCATTGAACTTCCGTAATTTGTGCCAAGATTGCAATAGATTCATAATGACTCTTAATATTGAAAAACGATGTGCATACCTCATATGCATCAAATAATGAAACAAGATTTGTTGACAAACTCGTCGTTTTCAAATTGCACGTGTTTCGTGCTTTTTAGCGTTTTCCCTTCGTGACGTCATAAATTGTACGGTTGAGTAATTATGAATAATGATTTTAATGCACAGTAACTAAATTTCCCTTCTGACCAATTTTCGTAATTTTCGGTCATGTGGTCAAATTTTTATCAAAAATTATGCTACCCTGCGTTTCTTTTTCCTTTCAGTATATTTTTCTGATTTAAGCCGCTTTCTTTGTTGTCTTTATTTTTATCCTACCTTTTTACACATATATTAGCATATTATCGAGGTATTTTTTTCACAACTGAATTTGCTATGGATTATCCACCAAAGGAAGAGATTTCTTATATCAACAAACTTCATTAATAAAACAAGATGTCTTTGTGAAACACAATGCGCTCGGCGGAAAAAAATTCTAAAAAGCCATTTTAAGCACACATGTTACAGTCAAGGTCACAAGGTCATTAACCTTGATGTCATTCGAAAGAACTTGATTAGCAGAGTATGCACGCCAAATATGTCTTTATCTCTTATAGTTTAGAAGTTATGGCAAAGGCTCGAAAAAGCTATTTTAAGCATAAAGGTTACAGTCAA